>NC_046378.1:1448445-1748445 GCF_011125445.2 Fundulus heteroclitus | reverse complement strand
GTGCGGCGCCTGGGAAGCAATTGGGGGTTAAGGGTCTTGCTCAGGGACCCAGAATGGCAGCTTGTGGGAGTTGAACTGAAAACCTCTGGGACCTAAGCTCTGTCCTCTATCCACTAGGCCACCACTCCCACTCATCCTTTTCTAAAACCCTTGACATCCATTCTCTTCATTTCTCCCATTGAGGACCCCCTTTCACACTCATTCACGATGTCTTCTTTGAACTCAGTGATGTTTCAGTTTAATGAGACTCAACCAATCCACAATGAAGGTACTCTTATAGCACATTACAAACTGGCTGATGCTGATCCAGTTGCAAACTCTCCCATCCGCTCAGTCTAGGCCTATTTTCAGTCTAATTTCTGTTCCTTACAGAGAGTAGGAGTGGACAGGGATCATTTGCCTTCTGAGACAGAACCTTCACTCTCTTCTGAGCTCGAACTTTAGCTATAAAGTCGCCATCTGTTCTTTGACTCTTTTCATCGAACCAGAAAAATTCTGATTCTTGTGGTATGGTTTGAGCTAACAACAGAAACCGTCCATGAAAAGAGATAAACCGATGGATAAACCCATTCATTACATGAACCTAATTAAATACCATTTAGAACATTTAGTATTAAATACATTTAAAGGCTTAAATGATTTGAGAAAATCAAACATTTGTGTTAAGCTTTTTTTCCTTCAGATTCTATTGCGTTATCTGTCTTCATGAGGTTTCTGCTTATTACCCCACAGTAATAAGGTCCCAGATCCAGGTCTCAGGAAACTCTGTTCTGACTGTCTCTTCTTTCTGCTCCTCTGGACCTCTAGCTGCTCCACCTCTAGCCACTTCCAAGTTGAAGGCAACAGGTCCAGCCATGCCTACTTCGAGAAAGACATGGATAAAAGAAAAAAGAAATCATTTTGACACTCTACTCACCCAACAGAGACTAGATCCCAGATCCAGGTCTCAATGAAGTTTTTTCTAATTGTCTCTTTAGGCATTCCAGCTGGAGCGGACACTGGAGCGGCTGCCAAATCCACTTCATCTACCATGGGAAGAGCCTCTGGCATTGCTAAATAAAGTTTAGAATGTGACTGTCTCTACATTCACCACTAAGAATGAGCAGGACAATAAAACACGAAAAATAAGCATACCATTAAACTTAAACAGGAAGCAGTCGTAAGGCTTTTTCACATCTGAGTTTGTCACAATTTTGACTCCAATGTCCTAGAAGTGGATAGACAAAGACAGAGAAGTCATGTGGGGCAGCGCCATGACTGATGTTCAACTCGCTAATCAGCAAGAGATCCGGAATGACAGCTAGAGGAAAACAGACAGAAAGGAGAGGTCAAAAAATTCAAAACATCAGAGACACACCACGTTGCCAAAAGTTTGTTTGGCTCCCATCACATGCATATGAACCTGTGTGACACCCATCCTTCATCCATCGGGGTTTAGTATATCAGCCCACTCTTTGCAGCTAAAGCAGTTTCAACTCTACTTGAGTTGAAACTCAATCCGTAGTCTCCACTACCAATACCAATGGGTTTTTGTTGATGTTTTATTTTGGGGGGGAGGGGTGTTCAGGTGTCAGACTTGTCAAAATAAATCAATATTTTGATATCAAAACTAAAGACTTTTTTAAAGTTGCTCATTGCATCTAAAGCAATACACGCTGAGCAATTTTAATCTCCAACTGTTTTCCAATCCAGGAAAGCAGCATTTCAATTTGCTCTAGTGTCTACTCCGCACTTGTTTTTCCCCAGTTCAGATGGTTAAAAACACAGCGCCATCATGGTCTTCTTAGTCACATTTTACTGATTATTAGAAATATTGCCAAAGTATTCACAATGGTGTCGATTATTACATATTGTTCTTAGTATTTTTTTGAGCTTGAAATTTTACCATTGATGTGCTTCCACTTCCACTAGCCTTGGTCTCTTATACTTGGCCTGCCTGTATTTGGCTGAGTTGCTGCCATTTCTAATCACTTCCTCTTTGTTATACCCCTTACAGCTGATTGGACTTATTGCACAGATGGCCTTTTTCAGTCAGACTGAAATCCACTGGGTTCCTGAGAGCAACCCATTCTTTCCCAAATGTTTTTAGGAGCACTCAATGTCTAGGTCATGGATGTCATACATCGGTGGATCTGGAAGTGTTTGGCACATTTTAAATGAGGAGTTTAGATGAGTAAACAACTAGTTTTGACACTATAGTACAGCTTAAATATAGACTACTGATGAAGTGAGATACTGAGAAAGTAAAAGGAGGTGAAAGAAACACGTAGAAACAGAACTGCAACTGGCGCAAAAACTACTGAGAAGAAATCCAGATGCAGAAGTAGGGGACAGATAAAGAACAAGGAGAAGGTAAAACACAGATACTATTAAAATGAAGTCTGGCCTAAATATACAACCCATTCAACATAAATCTTTACTTTAAAAATGCTGTAAACATCTGTCATCTGATCGAATGGAAGGAAAAGCGAGCGCTTTGATCGAAGGCCGACATCAACATCGATGGGAGGTGTCGGGGTGACTTCAGGTTCAGGATCCGGTTCAGGCACAGGCTCAAGCGGAAGCATAGGGATTGGCCTGGGGATTGGCCCGGGGAAGCAACGATGCGGCTCAAAGTCCTCCACCTCGTAATCATACCCCGACAGCTTCTGTACAGGCAGCTGGTTGAACACCTGTCAGCACAAGAACCCAAGGAGAACAGTCTAAACCTTTCGTTTTCTAAAACAAACAATCTGAACATGGTGGTGAGGAGCTGGTTGCTGTACATAGTCAACGGTGAGCTCCTGTTCTGGTTTCAGCAGAAGGACACTCTGGTCGATGGCTCTGACAGAGCACAGTGATTTGGGGTTGGCCTTCAGTGTCAGTGTGACCTCCTCCGCTGGAAGCTTCTGAACACAGGAGAACTTCAGGGACACCTGAAGAGACAACCATGGTGAACCATCAGAGAAATCCTGTTTATCCATGTTTCGGTTCTCTTCTAAAAACCCACATCTTTGTGTTCCTTACCTTATTGTTGAGGCAGAGCTGAACGGGGAAGTCCTGGCTGTCTGCGACCATCTCCCCATTGGGCATCACGGAGTAAACAATCACCTGGGCAACCGGTGCGAGGTCCATCACCTGACTCAGTGTGACTGTCAGCTCCCCTTTGTTGACTGGGGCATTAATCAGACGCATGAAAAGAGAGGTCAATATTTAAACAGGTGAAAATATTTTAGAGAAATAGAAAATAGCATTTTCTATTTCTAATGAATGCTATTGACCCAAAGACAACACCTGAGGGAACTTTGCTATGTTGCCACAGGCCTTTGATGCCTCAATACTAAACAGCACACATTGCACGCTTAAGTTCTTCAGTCAACAAACCCGAGAAACACTGTCTTCTGTTGAATGAAAAATGTCTCGTCCTTATAACTTTATTGATTTAATACACCACCAGTCAAACGTTTGTCTCCTTCAAGAAAGTTGAAAAACCATTAAACCATTTCAGGTGACTAACCTCATGAATCTCATCTCGAAAAGCCCAAGAGTGACCAACGCAGTGATCAAAACAAAGACTGAGGGGGGGGGGGGGGGGGTTAACCATTAACTACGCCATTACTTTATCAATTTGCTGCTGAATGTTAATATAATACAAGTATCAATATGTTACAAATCTACACAGTTATGTGATCTCAAATTAGATTGCTGGTGTTACAAAAACAAATGTAATACCAGCAACCTAATTTGAGATCAGATCTAAAAGAATTGATTCTAAAGCTTGAGAATTGGAATCAAATCTTGAAATATGAATTGATACCCAGTCCTATGCAGTTCCCTATGGATGATGGAGCTCCCCCCATTACCAATACAGTGTTCAATTACCCTACAAAGGAAGCTCACTTCCATCGCTTGCTCTAGGCAACAATCAGAATGAGAATGCTGCACACTGGGGTGAGAACCACTCGTATTGAATGACACTCTGTCTTGACCTTAATAACAGAACCACACCATTTGCAAAAATCAAAGATGAGATTGTGATGTTTGCAAACCAGAAAGACACTCTCCCCTCCACAAACAGGTTCAGGGACAAGGTACAGCACTGGTGGAGGCAAATCCACATTTACACCTATCTCGAGTTTGTGCCTAGAATATGGAGACAGTTCTTGCTTTGTTCATAAATAGACTAGTTAGTGCTTAAAAGCATCCCGGTACCCCACACAAAATGGCAAAAAGCAGTCCTAGCCTCCTTTCCAACAAACTACAGTAAACTTTCCAGAGAGTCTAAAAAGAGGGATGGCTCGATAGTCAGACCACTATCCCCGGCCCACTTTCTTCAAGTTTGAAACCACCAAATGATCCTCCATGTGACATCAAAGAGGCACGTCGAACCAATCTGCCCTAGGGTTGCACAGTACATTGCTAATTTATCGTTCTCACAATATCACTAGATACTCCGAAGAACTGCTTGGACTGCAATAAGCGTTAGCTAATTAATTTTAGGACTATGTATTCAAGTTTTCTATACACGTAATATACTTGATGACTTTGTTCAATGCAGCATAAAAAGTTATAGGAAGGTAAAGAGGAGGGAATGTGGTCAAGTCATTAAGCAGCAACACCTAAGTTAGAAATTACTTTTTTAATAAAACTTTGCTGTTGAGATGGAAAAATAAAACGAAAACTTTCTTCCCATAAACAGCTCATTTTCTGGGGTGTGTGTTTGGTATGAAACCAAAGCAGATAAACATTAACACTTTTTATTCAGTAGTTTATTTGTCAAGTCACATCACTATAGCAATATTCACTAGTATTATCATATCCTTTCCTGCAGCCCTAAAGAGCCACAAAATGTTCAGAGCCTCCAGTTTCTAAACAAATATCCTTCTCTCTTGGGGCCCCCAAGTTTTTTTAAATACACTCAGCAGGTTCTGCCATTAAGCAGATTTTCTAGATGAACACTACATGGTTGATTTGCTTACAAAACGCTTGAAACTTTACCAAAACTTTTGGGTTACTGGATATTCAATAAGAAAACCATGTACTAGATGACATTCAGTTTATCCTTCGTAAACTTGATTAGTTAACATTAGTTTCATACCAGTTCCTGCTGTGACATCCACCGGGACAAGATCATGACGCACAATTGCACCTTTGGAGAGAACCTACAAAAGCAGACAATGTAAGCAGGGAACATCTTATTACTATGGAATTTTAACATTACAGAGAGTTAAAGTTTCCACTGAAAGTAGAGAAAAATATATGGAATCACTACTCTTGGATGATGTTCTGTCAGTCTTTTTGCCACCGAAAACTAAATGATATGACCCAAAACATTTATTTACCGGCATGAAGATCTCATGCAGAATAAATGTTGCAATTAAAAGGTAAACGTCTAATTTTAGCTAAATTAAAATTGGAATAAATATTTAATTTGCATTTTTTTCAACTAATAACTGCATAGCTCTAATCAAGTCTCTAGTTAATAGCTATTGCAGCTTTCAACAAGAGATCGGTCATCTTTAAAACACAGAAATGCTCATAAAATTCCGACAGGGTAAATAAACAGTGACGCTCAAGACGTTGGTTGCTCTGAGTCAGCTACAGTAGGTCTAACATTTGGAGTTCAAACAGAATGAGAAGATCAGGAAAAGCGAAATATCCAGATAGACCGAGAAAGCAACAGGATAGAAAACTCAAAGTAATCTGTGCTGTAAACAAAAACATATAACACAAAAAGTACACAAAAAATGGGCAGAAACAGCAGTCCATTTTTTGTGAGCGAAATGTTTGAAATCATCTGAAATAAGTGGGCTTTAGGTTGAGAAAATCCAAACTAGAACCAAGATTAAAAGTTAAACAGAGAAAACAAAGGTCAGGTGGGTCTGAAGAGACCCAGCTATGATTATTGTACAGATGCTGGATCCAGGGACAAACCCTGAATCTGCTTTGGAAAAAAAATTATGCTGGAACGTTTGGCCGGAACATCAAACAAAGATGACCGACTGCCAAAAATAAGGCAACCCTTGAAATAGTAGACACTTTTCTCAACATTAGGACAAAAGGGTATTAACTGAGATGTGTTCTTCTTGCACTTGATCAGATGTATCAGTGATAAAAGTGTTTCTAAAGCATGTTTTGCAAAGCCAAGATATCCAGCTAGCAAATAAAAGCCATTTCTACCATATGTGATTTTCCTTTGGGTACAAAATGACACATTTGCAGATGATCATCCTCCAAGATTAGTGATTATATATTCTGGGTGGGTTTATACGACAGGAGCTGTGAATGTGACACAAACCAGGTAGAAGAAGTTAAGGACCGTCTGGCCCTCCTTCAGTTCCTTCCCCTGAATGATGTACTGAGCTTTCACAGTTACGTCTCTGTCACAGGGGAGGCCCTCGCTGATCTGCTTGAGTTTCAGGAAACTATTGCTCTTGGAATAAGCTGGTGAGACGTACAGGTAGGCTGATCCATAATCTGGTTGTCGTAAAGTGGGAAAACGAGGTTCGTTTTCTTGCGTATCATTGGTGAGAACCTGTGAAGTAAGATCAATTGTGAAATTAGACCAAGACTGAAACATACACTGACTTCCAGGCATCTTGGTTCATTCAAGTGAAGGGCAACAAAGACTACACAGACACACCACACTATGCCCCTTAAGTCCACCAACTGGCCTAAAGGACAACATGGACGTTGGCAATACCCATCCATCTTTGTTGGTTCGCCAACCCTGAGCAAACCCTATAAATCATACAATGATGGGAGCCGATACATTGTCCGAGATATTCCTGCAAACAATAACAAACAACAAAATATACACCCAAACCTTAAGAGAGACAGAGCCCGTCCATTGATTTGTGTTCAGAGAAAACTGACAAATGCCTTTCAAGTCTGTTGTGAGCGTTGTCTCCTTGGAGTTGTCGACAAACAGGTAAAGCAGCTCGTTAGCAACAGGCTGGCTGTCGGGGCCAACCACTTTGATCTGCAAAACAGAAAGAAAGCCTTTTACGATATCTATTATCTTACATCCATCCAGGATTATTTTGTCCATTTGGAAGAATGTCCCTCAGTTACTAGTATGCTTATCAACACATTAAACCCTGACCTGATCCCTGCAGTTTTACAGCTCTGCTACTTCTACCTTAAAAGTTGGGGACTGCTTCAACAACTGGTAGCCAGTCAGAATACTGTAATTAGGCGACTGCCATAGCATTTGCAAGAAGAGGCAGTGTCGTGAGAAGCACAGCACTGCCAAATGCATGGGCAGTGCCTAATACTATGCACCTAATAGCGCGTTTCTTTATTTATTTTTCTTCCGTCACTGTTAATACAGCCCGAACCGTAGGGTCCACCCCCACAAAGTATATATCAAAACGTGTGTCTCGTGCTGTGAAGTGTGCTATTTGTACTTGTGCCATTTCGAGTGACCATGGCGACACAATTTGCCAAAAACCACGCCAAAAAGTCCCATACAAATCAATGGAGAAAATGGCGACATTTTCTGGCAGTTACAGGGACGCACTCTGCCGTTTTCAAAGATTTCAAAACTCCGAACAACTTCAGCCTACTCACTCAAATTTCACTCTACGTAGACAAATTACTGGATGCAGGAAATGTAACCCTCATTGGTGTAGCATTTAAAGATTTTTCGCAAATCACCTCAGAGCGACACAAAGTAAAAACCCTCCTCATTCATTTCCTATGGAGCCGTTTTGGAAATGACACCTGAAAATCCCAAACAACACATGTTTTTGCATCGCCGCTACTCCTAAGCCACTTGATGTAAAGACATGAGACTTTCACACATGAATGTCCCGACCCTTCTGGCACTCACAAATAAGGAATTTTGTGGATAACTGTTACGGTTTTGCCGCAGGAACAATTTGTTCGGGAGTAACAAATGTGCAAAATCCTGAAAACGCTTTGGACCTGCATCCTTCCACATGATCCACGTTTTTACAGCGTCGCTGTGCCTAAACAGATTTCCGTACAAACATAAAAATAAGCACCATAGTCCTCCAAAGCCTGCTGATACTCACGGTGAAACAATTATTTTGATATCTCTTATACTTTTTCAGCTACAGCGATTTGTTCGGGACCCTTTTTAGAGGATTTTTGCATTTCCATAGAAGCTCCCCTTTATATCATGATTTTTTACGCCTTTAATAAAACATTTCAGCAAAAAATGATAGCTTGTCTTCTTCCCCTATCCATACGAAATAAACGCAGAATAAATTATGTCTCTACCATTTACGGTTCACAAAATATCGAGTGTTGTTCGAGGCAAAGTATTCCATTCTATTCCAATTAAACAGACTCTGACCCAAAGTGTCTGCGTGCAGCAGAGGTGTGAGTGAGTTTCCATGATAATGGAGCTATGCTGGCCAGAGGTTACTACAGGCCAGGGACATGTGCCATTGACATTGCATGGCAACTTTCAACTCCCACTGCAGTGGCTGTGATGAATGTAGGAATCTGAAATTCACAGTCACTTCCTCTTAACATTTTAAAAATTTCCAGTGATTATGAGGCATGTGTCACTTTTCTGTTCCTTTTTGGATTTCACATGCTTTCCTATTGGGCCTCTGAGTTGAGTCCCACAGGACCTGGCAGGATGCCCGGACATGACCCCCCCAAGGCCCCCCCCCCGGCCGATACAGCACCACCCACCTGTGGGAAATGGCACTACACAACATTTTGGTCAAATGTTGACTTCTGGGCCCAGATTTGATGAGGCTGTGTTGGTAAAGAACGGCAATCTGACCCATGATCTGTGGTAACCTTTGGTGACAGTATTTGCACCCTTTGTGAGGCACTTTCCAGTACAGGATTTGGAGCAAATTAACAGAGTACCATCACCCTGTGATACTAACCACAACCATGATAGAGGCTAACGGTTAGCATGTTGCTAACCGGAAGTAGCTCTAGGAAGGGCGTATAACCTTTTGCTTCGCCAGGTGTGTTCTTCCTTTACAGAGAAAGCTCCACAACAAATCTGGGCAATGTTGCATAAAGCATCTCCAAGCTATGAGGTGTCAAACATCCATTTTTAACCCATTTGTGCCCCTGCTAAGTGCTGCAGAAATATTTTGCGCCTTTATTAACATATTTCCAGCAAAAACAGATAGTTTGTCTGGTTCCCCTCTCCGTTCCGAATTAAACAGAGAAGAAATTACGTCTTTAGCCTATACGGAACCGGAGATATGAAGTGCTGCTTGCGGCTGCCAATGCTTTTCACTGGGACACAGTTATCATCTCAAAAACACATGACTATATATGGCTACAGTATATCTCAGACACAAAGTGGAGGATTTGCGTGCAAGATCAAATCCCGGTGTGGGACACTTATAGTATTATGATTTAACCCCCACAGTGTGTATATCAACATGTGCATGCTGATCTCACGGAGTGTTCTTTTTGTACCACCTGCCATTTTGAGTTACCATGGCGACGTAATGAACAAAAAAACATGCAAAATTGTATTTTCTCCCTTTTTGAGGCACTTCCATGTACACGATTTGTACCAAACTAACAGAGTCCAATCAACCGATGATACTGAACACAATCATGTTATCAGCTTACGGTTAGCATGTTGCTAACCGGAAGTAGCTCTAGGAAGGTCCTACCAACTTCTGCTTGACAGAGTCTGTGCTTCCTTTAGAGAGAAAGCTCCACAACAAATCTGGGCCATGTCGGACAAAGCATGTGTATTTTATGAGGTGTCAAACATTCATTTTTGCCCCCTTTTTGCCTCTGCTACATGCTGCAGAAATGCTTCAAAGGCACCAAAATCACACATTACACTCCAAAATCACCCCCACATGATAAAGATATTGATGAGTAACACAGGGCTGCAGCTGTCAGTGAGTCTCCATGACAACGCTGCTACCAAGAGGCTCCTAGGAGCTCAGGGACATGCTCCATTGACTTAACATGGCACCTTTCGACGGCCGCTGCGGGGGCTGTGAAGACCGTAGGAACCTGAAATTCGCAGTGTTACTTCCTGTTAGTATTTTTGACGGTACAGTATGCACCACGAGGCAGGCGCCTTGCTAAATTTCTTCAGAAATTTTCTAGTTATTCCCTATTGTTGTGTACGAGGGTAGACATTATTAGCTAAGGAAAGTGACATGTCTTTCAGTGCACAGGTTTCTGACTAATATACGGAAATGCAAACTCTCGGAAAGTAAGTAAAACAAAAAAGGTATAAAATATCCTTCATCCAGACATTTTCAAATTGACTATTTATGTTTTAAAAAAATTGTTATTTCAGAAAAAAATCCTGTTTTGAAACAGAGTAAGTCTATTACACTATCTAACAGAATCAATAATTTGTACAACATTTAACTGGAAATCCGCCTGGAGGCCTAACAGGGATGATATGGCGGGCTGGTGTTTGGCTTGGTGTCACATTTACCACAGGTCTTGAGATCATAGGCTTGCTCTACTAAGTAGTAAAAAGGTTGAACAATCTTGAGACTGCAGAAGTGATCACAAGTGGTTAATTATGAGAAACCACTACATATTTGAACTATACTAAGCTAACTTGTTTACTGCAAACAGGGACTAGCTTTGCACAGGGGGTTGAATCATTTTAGTTGTGTTTGGATGCCAACTGGTCACTGACTGAGCTCTTTACCTTTCCTTCGAATGGTATGCCAGGCTTGTATGCTGCAGGTACATCCTCAAAGGTGATAGTCCTGAGCTGAAAGCTTAGGCTAGCTGTCCCGGAGCCTTTAAGAACCACCCCTGGATAGTGTCAAACACAAAAATCACAGCCTGTTAGAACCTAGAGCAAAAAGTCCAAATGGCACCAGGATCTTTATAGGCCCACCTGTTCCAAACTCCTCCAACTCAGCAGTTAGCTCAAAGCTGTCCGAGTATGAATAGTTGTTCAGACCAAACTCTGCCAAGCTCACAGTCTCTGTGGCACATCCAGTTTTGTCCAACTGGAACATTTTCAAATATGGACATGCTTTAATTAACAGACAGGAAGTGTTTTGAGTAAGTAAAATCTTTTTCTCTGGGATACTCACAGTCAAATCATAGCTCTTGCAGATGTCGTTATTTGGCTTTTCGGTACGCCAGAAAAACACAAAGGATTTCCGACAAAACTCAGCCTTCACTGTGCCAATAACCGGTTTCCCATAAGTGTATCTGCACAAAAAGACAAAGAGAAAGACACATGGCTCCTTCTTTCCCCCCATTTTACAAATCCAAGCATGGCACTTTTGATAAATAATTTAATCAGCCACTAAACGCACAAGTACTTCGTAACATATAAATACAAGTGTTCAATCTGTTGTCCGAGACAATTCATCCCTCCGTTCCTACTCGTGTAAAGCTAATGAAAAGCCGCAGTGTGCAAGGCAGCACATGACTATTGCGCTTTCATACCATTGTATGTAATCCTAAAAGTTTTCATTATCTGCAAATTGTATGTTAGCATTTATAAAATCTTAATGGTCACTCACTTGCCACAGATCTTAAAAGTTGTGCTTGTATCTAGGATGGTTATCACGCTGGGCAGGTCCACTATTACTTCAAACTTGGGCAAAACTGCAGCACAATCACAGCAGTGAAACAAGCAGCAAAGAGACAACCCTCAGCTCAAAGATTAGCTGCTGTGCTCTCACCGTACTCCTTGATGTCAAAGGTGTGGCTGATCTCTTCTCCTATGTCTGTCTTAACACTGATCGTGTAAGTTCCCTGGGCCGCCTCGGGAACAGACAGGTGTGACAGATCGAGGATGCCGTCGCCAATGGTCTGATTCAGCCACTGGGCAATGCGATTTGAATTGGGATCCTAGACATAGGAATTACATGAATAACTGTAAGTAAACTGTAAAATCAATAATTAACGTAGGGTAAATATTTGGCCACAAAGCCTTTTACAATAAAAACAATGGAAACTATGATTTGGCATTACATAGTTATCTCATAACCTGTCCAGGGTGTACCCCGCCTCTCGCCCATTGAGAGCTGGAGATAGGCACCAGCACCCTTCGTGACCCCAACAGGGATAAGCGTGTAGGAAAATGGATGGATGGATAGTTATCTCATAGCTAGAGTCTGGTGAGGGAGTATTAACTGACTAGAAGATCATTACATTTATGAAAATATAATCACCAGAAACCCCCATTTAACTGAGTGGTTAGGGATGTGGGATTTCTCCTTTAACTTTGAGCTTTCCAGTCCTAAATGCTGTCTCATTGTGGAATCTGTCACAGTAAAAGGTGAAAGAAATCCACAAGTTTAACTTCAGCCTGAGCCTTTTCATTTCCGCTTTTTACTTTACTGCCTCTTTGCGTTCTCGCTGCAGGGAAGGCTTCTCAGGAAGAAAATGCAGACTTTGGCAGAAGTGTCGCAGTCTCAGGGTGGAAGTATTTGAGTTCTTACCTGGAGCACCACCTCTTTGTACTAAAAAGAAAGAAAGAAAGAAAAAAAAAGTCATTTTCAGTTGAAGCCAAGAGGAAGTGCACAAGACACAGTTATTCTAACTATGACGATCTCAGCTGAAAGGGCTTCCTCTGGCAAATACTTTCTAGTATTGCAGGCAGGTCCGTGCATGCTGTGATAATTGGATTTTTCTACTTCAAATCCAAAAAAACGGAAAAACGGAATTAGGAAAAACCAAAGATTTCTTTCCCAAGGAGATTTTGATTAGGAAGAAAAACAAGCTGATAGTTAAATCTGATTGGATTTTCCTTTTGCAGTGAAAATATTTGTTTTGTAAAAGATAACTTACCTATTTCTTTAGAAATGATTTTTTTTTCACAAAAAAGTGGAGTAAGGATTATATTAATTAATTTGATTTGTTCTTTTCGTGGTAATGCATTTAAACCATTATATTAAATGAAAATGATGTAGGAGATGTGTTTTCTATATTTTTTTCTGTTTTGTAAAATTAAGGGGGGCTTAATTAACCCATATGTAGCAGAAACTAATACATTAAGATACAAATATAACCATTTAGTCCTTTTTATGTAAAGGAAAGAATTTTGTGTAGTGGAACCCACTTTGCTCTAAGTTTATTGTTTTGTTCCCCCCGATCAAAAAACCCCCACAGCTTGCGTTATTTCAACAGCAAACGCCTCTGTGGGAGCAAATTACGGTGTAGAGGGAAAAAAAACAGCGCCTCCTAGAGTGACTCTATAGAACAATTGCAGAATTGGGGACATTTCTACAAATGTGAAAAAAATAAACAAATTGGTTTTCTTTGCATTTACATTTCATGCCTTTACTTTGAAGTACAAGAGAATCAAATGCTGAAATTTCTGTTAATCCATTTTTGACCACAAGAAAAGTATTTCAATTCAACTCTGATGATAAACTCAACTACCAAAACATGGATGGACCATTAAATTAACACTAGCTTGAGTTCTGGGGCTATTTTATTGATTATTCAAAGAGCCACGTTCTTCTCTCCGCTCAGATTAGATTTTAAAGAGAGAGAAAAAGGTAAATTCATAAAGCCTTCTGCAGCCTGTAAGAGTGAAGAAGTGATGCTTTCTCTACATTTGCATCTGCGTGGATTTATGGAAATAGAGATTTCACGTTCACAGCATGCTGCCATGTCCTCATCCCCCTCATTAGAAACGGGAGAAAAAGGCCCGCGCCCGTATTGATTCAGATGTTTGGGTCACGGGCGGTGTGCGCCAAATGAACTCTGACAGCGTGTTTATCGCACTACTCCACACGGCGCTTCACGCCCACACCGTCTTCCAAAAGCAACAAACAGCCCTGCTTCCACCTCCCACTCTCCCTGAACCAAAATAGACCCCGCTGCTCGCATTCACTGACTGCTCGCTAGAAATCACAGCCCATCACCAAGTTCACTCATCGCAACCCCATTGCACGTCTCACACGGCTGAGGGCAGTGACAAAATATGAGCAGATAAAAAACAAACAAACAAATGACATACCACTCGATTGACAGGGATGAAGTTAGCATCCAAGGAGACGATGCGGAATTTGACTTTAATAGAAAAAAAAGAATTGACATTAATGGCACACAGGTAAGGTAATACGATATGAGCAACAAACTAAGGGTATAAATAGAACAAAGTTTATATAGCACATTTGATTTTGAGATGAGAACTGACATTAAGTGGCATGTATCATTTACCAGGATTATTCTAATTTAAAATAATCATTTTGGAAAAAGAAAAAAAAATGTCAGGGTTTTTCAGCATTTTTCGTGTCAGGATTCAAGGTTATTCCAAATGTAAATATTCTGGGTTTTTAGTCAGTTTCAGCTCACGACCCAAAAAATAAAATAAAAACTATCTCCATGTATTTATCATTTCCACATGGGTCAGGTTCATATATGAAACCTTAAAAAAAAAACAGACCGTAAAAGGGAGGATGGATGGATGGATGGATGGATGGATGGATGGATGGATGGATGGATTAGGAAGCAAAGTCTATCTCCATGGTCCTTTTAGGATATTCTCGTGTTTTTTCAAACCCAAATACCTAAATCAAATTGCATTCTTTCAGACTGTAAGGGCTCTGTGAAACAGTAAAATTTTTCTTATCAAACAAATAAAACCAAAAAAGGAGAAGTGATTAAAAATAAATCCTGTTTTTTTCTTCTTCGATTAGGGTCAATTTGAAAGTTAATTTAAACCAATTCTGATGAGAGCTGTTGAGAAAACAGTGATTCTGTGCAGTTAGAAATAGATCCTGAAGTTAAGTGACGACTCAGCATTATGCAGATGCAATAAAAAAAAATCCAAAATTGTGCTGCTACAGCTGAATTGCTAAGCAGTGCAGAGATAAAAGCTGAAGCATTTCTAGTTCTCCGACCAAGCTGAAAAGCTCCAGCGCTTCAACACCTCCAGCATGGACAGACATTAGACACCCACCGGTTTGTCCAGGTTTGTAGATGGGCCTGTCAGTCTGCACAATGTGGATAAAACCAGGCGGCTCAATGAGGACTTTGGTCTTCTTGCTCAGGGAGGCGCCTTCTTCACCTGCCAGTGTTACCTGAATGACTGCTACAGTTCTGGTCATCACTGCTGGCACCTGTGACACCAGTAAGGAATAAAACCTCCAGTCAAAACTGAGACATACCATGTGTAATCAACCACAAGCTTCAATGTAGTTTATTGGGATTATATTAGCGCTGTAAAAATACAATCGATTCACATTGATATATCAATTAGATGATTAGCGATCTGATTACATCAACGCAAAATTAAAATATTGATCCATATCGTCATTTTTAAAATATGCTTTTATTATGAAATTCAGATATAAGACTATGGTGAACAGGTGGTTATTATTATTCTTATTATTATTATCATTATTATTATTATTATTATTAATAATAATAATAATAATAATAATAATAATAATTTTTGTTGTGAGTAGATATCAATAATAGTGTTGAATGGACAAATATCACATCATATCAATCCCATCGATCAGAAATCATAACAGATTTTGATATATCGACAAATATTGTATCGTCATCCAAACAAAAAGGGACAAAGCTGGTGATTTACACCCCTAGATTTTATGTGATTTTTCCTTGTAAAATACTCAAGTTCACTGAGATGGATGGAGAGTATTTGTGAACATTAATTTTCTTGTCAGAAGAAATGCAATCTAGCTTTGGACTTTGACTGGGCCATTCCAACTCATGAATATAGTTTGTTCTAAACCCTTTCATTGCTGCTCTGGCTTTGTGTTTAGGGGCTAGGTTGATGTCCTGCCACCACCATCATGTTTTGCTGCTGGGAAAGTGTGAGCAGGGTGATGTGCAATGTTAATGTTCAGAAACGCATCCTTTGTATATAGGCCAAAGTATTTTTCCAAATGCCTGACCCTTCTGCTGTGTTTCTGGGTCTTGATGGCACTGTTTGGCCAATATTGTTCTCTGAGGCCTTAACAGCTGGATTTAAAGAGAGGTGACAGATGAAATCTATCTAATAATCAGGTAACTTTTTAAGCTAATTGATTGCACTGGACATTATCTAGGAGCATCAGGGTAAAGGGGGCTGAGCAATAATGTTCACTTTGCAGACAATTATTTATAAAAATAAATGAAAACCACCACTAGGTTTCCACTGGCCTGTCACATAAATGCCTATAAAATACCAATAGAAACTGTTGAAAATTTTGTAATGTGATAAAAGCTGAAAGGGCAAGAATGAGAGAAAGGATGAAAAAAGGTCATGGAATAATTTTGCAGGATGTGTTTTGTATAACGGAGGAAAATAACTGCAATGAGGCAGAGCCACCTGAGCTCCATAGGGTGAAAAACAGATATTTTCCACCAATTTAATTAGAAAACGTTCCCAAACTTGTTCACTGTGTGCCTTTGCCTACCAAAGAAGCTGGTATTGCATAAGAGGAACTGAAACCTCTTCCAGGAAAATGTTTCAAGGGTATTACTCCCCCGAAAACATGTATTCTGGGCCAGAAAGTACAGGACAGGAGGTGTTCTTCAGGAGAATGCAGGTAGAAAGCTAATCCTCTGGCAGAGAGCCCTCTCAGTTGGGCCGCAAAGATGCAAACGCCCAATCATTCCTGAAGCAGGGCCAAATGCTTCCCAACAAGCTAAAATTATGAGTTTTTGTGGAAGAAAACTTGGAGACAGACACAGGGTTTGCTCATCAATATGAAACAAGGCCTGCAAGCTGAAAAATAGCAAGCAGACGTGTGACAGAAACCAGAGAATTCATCTACTGAGCTCCACTGCTGATGACAGCCTGAGTTACGGCACTACCTAATGAGGCCCGTAATGATGCCAAGATCTGCGGCATTCCGTGACTCGGACAATGAGGGGATGAGGAGAGGAAAGTACATTGTGTTTAGAAACATCATCAATGCATTAAGAGTTTTGAAAAATTCAAAGTTCTGTTCAGTTCTGCAGGAATACAGCCTTCAAAGATACAAAACAGAATCCAAGCTGACCTGGAAGTTAATGCACTGGTAGAATTCCTCGGAGACTGTCGCCTCTAGGATGATATTCTCAGACGAGTCCACAGTAAGGGTGATGGTCAGAAAAATGGTTTCTGTGGGGTTTTGGACATGAGCACACAGGGTCTCCTGTTTCCCTCCAGTCACACGGGAGCTAACAGTCACTGCATAGATGCTGCGGAGAAAAAAAATAGAGAGAAAAAACATGATTTAATGGGAAAATATAAAAATATCTGCCAGAATGTTCTAATATGAACAGATTATTGCTCTGTTTTTGTTCAAATATGTTAAGACTATTTGTCAAATGCTGTAAAAGTTTTATCCCAAAACAGCCGCTTACCAAAAGGTATTAAGTCACTTCCCTTTAAAACACAAATAAGCTTAAATGAGATTTCATTTAAGCTCACGTATGGAGCTATAATAGCAATGAGTTTCTGAATTTTTGATCATTCTTCCTGGATAGCATTTGTGAGGTCATACACTAATGTTGGTCACTAAAGGATGGCTAGATAACTGTTCTAATTCTTTGCATACGTGTTCAATCATGATCGGGTCAGCACTCATTACAGACCTGTCAAATTCTTTAAATCATCCTCTCTCAATGTTTCGATGAACTTGCTTGGCCATGGAAACCCATTCAAAGAAGCTCTTGTCTATTCTTTAGCTAATCTGAATGAGACATGAATCTCAAGGTATGTAGCTAGTGAGTCTGCAGAAAGTCAGAGACTTCTGCATACCATACACCTTAGAATCCACTGACACCACTATGTGATTTTGCAAGGCCTACTACTTTGTGATTGGGTTACTGTGTTTTCCAAGCATTTCCACTGTTGTAATACCACTAGAAGTTGGCCAAACAAATTCTAAACAAAACTAAAGCATTTGCTGAAAGAACATCAACAGTCTGAACATTAATAATTTGATATGGAGATGTGGTTTCTTTATGCATTATACCATTGCAATGTGATTTGTAATTTTATAGTACTTTTATATCGGTCATAAATTAGTAATTTTGAATTTGCACAAGCAATTTAATTTTTTTTCCCCTGGATCAAAAGCCTGACCGGGGATAAGGACTGTAAATTAGCATTCTGCTGGAAGCTCTATGTATGCTGCATCAGTTACCCACCAATAACAATGTCTTAGTTGTACTGTCCCTGTTAAAATAAATAAAATTAAATGTAATTAAATATTGTACTCAAGCAGTCTCAAGCATCTTTGCTTATATATTGTGATGAAGACTACGATTCTATATCCTACATACAGTGACAGAACTTCTTCAAAACAGGAATCAGTAATCCTCCTGTAAAAAAAAAACCCAAGCTAACTCTTCACAAGGGTAGGTTTTTAGCATTACAACCCAAACCTTTAAACAGCTGACCTCAGAAAACATTCCATCCACGCACAGCTAACTGAACTCACACTTGCACTCAGCAAGTTACTCCAAAAACCTTGTTCATTCTCTGAATGCTCAATATTGCATTGTTTTCAGGTTAACTAGGGAGATCTAGCTGTGCTGGGGCAGCTCCAGAATGTTTAAAGGGGGGTGATTTTAAAACTGATTTTAAAGAACAAATATAAATGAAGGCATACTGCAACTGTAACCCCTAAAATTTTATGAATAAAAAAATACTTTTTTGCGGGGAAGAACCCCCCGCTTGTAGCGCCACTGTTGTGTTCGTGTTTAACTGCTGCAGAGCATTTAAGAACCCAGCACAGAGTAACAGGACTCCCCACAGCATGAAAAGGGTCACAATACTTAGCATTTCTCCTTTAAAAAGGAGACAAATGCGGACTGGCTTCATCTCTGAATCCTGCAGCTGGTAAAAGTCGTTAAGACGATAGTTGAGGCCTCTGGACTCTACAGGCTCGCTGTGGGAAGAAAACAACAACAACAAAAAAACACAAACTGTCTGGCACGAGTTACAATTCCGAACAGTTTTCCTCCTGTTTGGTCACTTGCACCAGGTTGTCCTGCAAACTCAGCGCGCGAGTTCTGCAGAGCCAACTTGTTACCATAACAACACGCGGCGCTTTGACTGAGAGTCTTTCTGTACTTACGTCTCGTTCAGGTCGGCCGACACCGCAGCCAGCAGCAGAGCCGAGGCGAACATGGCAGCGGACAGCACTCGTAGGACAGGTGCCATGACTGCGCAGCGGGATAACACGACCGGACCGGAGTCCGGAGGAGCAACGGGAGGTTAAAGAGGAGGGAAGAGGATCTTGCAGTTTGCGGTCCCAGCTGGAGCTTGGGTTCTCGGACAGCCAGGGATGTTGGCTGCTCAAAGTTGTCCTCCCATTGGCGGCGGTGCTGTTTTATAACACCGAACCACCCTCCAGCTATTCCCCCCTCCTTGTGGGTCACTCCCCCAAAGTTCGTTGGACATTTGCAGCCTCCTCCCCTTCCCAAAAACAGAGCCACAAGGCCACCTTTCCAGTTTCTGAAGAAATTCCTGTGAAAAGCTAACATCTTCCCCTAAGCAAGGCAAGAAAAAAAAAGACGAAAAAAAATCAACAATACGGGGAGGAAAGGTGAACATTTTGTACAATCCATGATGAGCACACACAAAGTTTTTACCTTACTTTTTTGTCAACAAGTGAATCTGAGGAGACAAGAGCTAGATACCCAAGGGGCCTGGCCCTGGGATCCATTTAGATATCTTTTTAAAAATTTCTGCTTAGGCCTAAATGTGTGGCCTAAATACTGACAGTCCCACATTACCCTGCACAGTTACAGAAACCTCCTGGCAAATGGTGTTTAAAAACATTAAATTGGCAGTAAGGAAATATTCACATATTCATATCTATCTATCTATCTATCTATCTATCTATCTATCTATCTATCTATCTATCTATCTATCTATCTATCTATCTATCTATCTATCTATCTATCTATCTATCTATCTATCTATCTATCTATCTATCTATATATATTAGGGCTGGACGATGATTCAATAGCAATATATAGCGATCAATATACATATATCAGTGAAAGAGAAAAAAGCGTTTAGCGTAATGTGAGGCATTATATGGTCTACATTTGTCGATATTGCTTGTCCAAACGATCCACTCCATCACTCACATAAGCATATTTAAGATAATTTCGCTTGCCATTCCTGTTACATTACAGTAACGTTACTTTGTACAGGCATTAACGTTACTGTATTTTAGTACCCACTCAAATTACACTGCTACCAGTCCTCATTCCTCTCTTTCCAAGGTAGGGGAACACTGGAGCCGTTCAGGTGAAGACAGAAAAACGGGTAGGCTAAACAAAGATCGAAATAATGTTATCTCCAGTTCCAGGTTTGGTGGCAAATGGTAGCTGAGTGAGTTGCATGTACACAGTAAAATAGTTCATAAAATCTATATTTTATAGTGTCATACAAGACGTTATATGGAATTTATGACAGCATGCACCTTAAGTGACACGGCAACTGCTCATAACTGTCCAAAATTATAAAAACACCGGAGAAGCAAAGAAGGAATAGGTATGCATCAAATGAAATATATTAATTTGAAATCTATTAGCTATACATTATCAATCTTTTCCTCATCATCTAAAATGAGTAGGTATTCAGTAGGTAGCCTATGTTGGGAGTAGGTTAGATATGTATAGTATAAGCCTACTGAAAGTGCCACTTTGTTTACATCCTGCATACATATAGTTTGGTTGAACATTCTGTATTGATAATGTCACAGCTTTAAGTCACCATTTTTAAAAATGCAAGCTGAGGAGATTTTGGGAAGGTATAGATTATATTGTTCTACACAGCAGCTTCATATTGTTTTAACCAGCGAAACTAGCAATTCCAAAACCTGAACATCTGATACAAAAAAAATCTTCCCACTATAACTGCATCTTCAAAAATACAGACATACATCTCAAAGTATGGCTGGACAATTAACCCCCCAGCAATTAAGAAGAAAATATTATGATAATACAATTGATTTGCCACGTTCCATTTCAGAATGATCTAGTTTTGTCCTGTATACTGCTTCTCTCACAAGACTGTCAGGTGGTCTGGTGTTGATTTAAGAGCAATTAAGGATGAGGGGAAGACATTTGCTTTCATTTGTCATGAAATATTTATTTAAGTTTTATTTCTCTCAATCACCATCTTAGTAGTTGCCATTCTAGATCTGAGTGAGACATTAATATTTATTTTAAATCTAATAAATGCATCATATTTCTAAAGTCAACAATTAGTGGTGTTGAATGTACATGATTTCAGTTTTGACCAAAATTGTTGTGATCATTATTTTTGCAACATTTGAGCAGCGCTACAAGAAATACAAGCACAAGTCTGTCCTGATACCTAATTTCACTATTTAATGGGTCAACAGTGTGTCATCCTTTAGGTTTGACACTGTTTTATAAAGATTTTTGGATGAAAGCCATAATATGACGATAAAGGACAAATAGTCTGATTTTTCATATGAAATTAAACACTTCTTTATTCTTATACATGAAATAACTGCATATACAATTTCCATAGCTCTTTCCTACTTCTACTTCTACTTCTCCTCATTTGTGACTCCTGAGCTCACTGAAATTAAGCTTTTCCATTGTTTATTCTACTCCCCAGATCCATATTGGCAGAGAATCTGTCAGAAATTGTGACTCTCCTGAGAGGTTGAGGTAGCCTACATCAGAAGAAACGATCAGCTGGATTGAATAGCAAAAGGTACGGCTACAAGATGAACAGGTTAATTAAGATAATTAGTTCCCGTCAGTAACTCACTCTGGTTGCATACAAAGTTTTTATGAAATATTATCATGCCCTGCTGGCATAGTTGTTATTATTTTGGAGTTTTATACTTTGTTATTGCTCAATTTGTTAGTAAATATAGCCTTTCGTGTTTATTTACAACTTTTATGGAAGTACATACTGCACATGCGCTGCAGGGGTTAAAACAAGGAAGCAGGTAATGGCTATTTGCATCTCCAGGCGAAACAATGAAGAATGTTCCCAAGATCCATGGAAGAAATTACAAAAAAACATGATTCCAAGAGAGATAAGACTAGAATAGTCCTGGGAATACAGTATGATCGTTAGTATTGACTGAAGAGGACACTAAACCTGCAGAGGCTGAGATGTGACCGCAGAGTTTACTGACATTAGTAAAGACTCTGATATGAAGCTCTTCAAGTAGCTGTAGATTGGTTAAGTTAATTTATAATGGTTGGTCTTTGATCATGCCGAGCGGCTGCTTTACTGCGAGGCATTCTAGAGCACCAGGCACAGTTTGGCATTATTTAATACTGATTTATTAATTGAGCAAACTGGCATTATGATAGTTCTGTGATACTGTAGCTAGATGGCACAACGTCTGTTTATATCTTCTAATCACCCAGCGGTTGGGCAATAATTATCCACAAAAAGAACCTTCAAAGCATTATTAGAACGGAGGCTTCGTGTATGTAACTTTTCTCATGATGAAACGGGTTTTGGTCAGTCTAACAGCTGCTGGGACGAAGGATCTATGATAGCGCTCCTATTTGCACCTGAGGTGCAGCAGTCTGTCACTGAAGGAGCCCTAAGGTTCCGTAACAGCTTCATGCATGTGGTGGCAGACATTGTCTAGCAGTAATGTAATTTTTGTTACAGTCCTCCTTTTCTCCTCCACCTGTACTGTGTTCAGGACAGAGCAGGCTCTACTGATGACAGTGGTTACAATTAGCCTACTTTTACAATGGTTTTTCTTTTTTGACTTTATGTTCATTCATTTCAGTTTTATTTTCATATTAATTAGCAGGGATCACCTCGTCATAACTTTCCTGAAAGACTAATGAAATTAGAAAAATAATTTTCCTTGTCTGGAAACAATTTGGATTTAACAGAATTTTTAGGATACATTTTCTCATCCTCTTATCTTCCTATTTATTGTCCTCTTATGTCTTATTTTAAAAGACATATGTCTTTTCTATTTGCAGATTGACAGAGATGTCATCCAGCTAATGGAAGATGCAAACTATTTTCCATTATACAGAGACAGGATAGCATTGTTCAACTTTTGCAAGTGTCAAACACACTCAGCAAAGCAGAACAGGGACTTTTTGAAAAGCTAAGGGAGAAGCTCAAGCTTAGAAAGGAAAACCAAACTGGAGAGGAGTCAGAAACCTCCAACAAAACCAAAAAAGCTAGAGTAAAAATATCAACAAGAAATATTGAAATAGGATGGGTTCATACTAATGGCAAAATAACAAAACAGGTCAGAGCAAAGCAAGGTGGGGTTACGAGTAAGATCTCTATAAACATTCAGGCAGGATGTGATGAGATACTTTCCATTCTCCATTCTCTTCTGCTTTTCCGGGGTCGGGTCGCGGGGGTAGCAGCTTCAGTAGGGAGGCCCAGATGACCCTCTTCCCAGCCACTTGGGCCAGCTCCTCCGGGGGAATCCCAAGGCATTCCCAGGCCAGCCGAGAAACATAGTCCCTTCAGGGTGTCCTGGGTCTTCCTCTGGGCCTCCTCCTGGTGGGACGTGCCCGGGACACGTCACCAGGGAGGCCTCCTAACCAGATGCCCAAGCCACTTCAACTGGCTCCTCTCGACGTGGAGGAGCAGCGGCTCTACTCTGAGTCCTCCCTGGATGACTGAGCTCCTCACCCTATCTTTAAGTGAGAGCCCAGACACACTACGGAGAAAACTCATTTCGGCCGCTTGTATCCGGGATCTCGTTCTTTCGGTCACGACTCAAAGCTCGTGACCATAGATGAGGGTAGGAACGTAGATCGACCGATAAATCGAGAGCTTCGCCTTTTGGCTCAGCTCTCTCTTCACCACAACGGACCGGTACAGAGCCTGCTTCACAGTTGACGCAGCACCAGTCTGCCTGTTGATCTACCGCACCATCTTCCCCTCATTTGTGACTCCAAGATACTTAAAGTACTTCTTGATTCTGAGATCATACAAGTTGCTATATATTACAAAGTTCATATATTGTGACCCGAGGAAAAAAAATAAAACATTTCGATGACAAGGTGGATTTTTAAGGATTTTTAGTGCAAGGCTCATAAAAAATGTTGCGCCGGGTGTCACGTGACCGATGACATCATTTGTTGACTAGCGTTGATCTGTTTACATTGCAACAAGTTACTTCCTGGTTGCAAACTCGCTTTCTCAAACACAAATAGACGGATTAAACATGGCTAAAAAGTGTGTGGTTTATGGTTGGTCAAATACCAACAAGGATAATGTCTCCTTACACACATTTCCAAACCCGAAACGTCCCGGAGGTGAGAAAATCCCCGCTGAATGGAATCGCCAAGTAGCCAGTAGACTCTAAACTTTCGTTTCAGACCCAGCGTTGCCTCACGAGTCCTGAGCGGAGTGTTTCTCCCACACCAGCCGCGACAATCCCTGAGCGGCCTGAGCCCAGAGAAGCTCTCTGCGCTCAATCAGAGCCCACGAAGCTCTGTCTCCTCCTCACTCATCACGCAGTGGGAGCAGAGAAATCTGGTTATCATCACAGCAGCCTGCTGTGAAGCGACGTGTTATCCACACCTCCTCTCAGCACGGCCCTGCTATCCCGCAGAACCCTGAGGCGTTTCGAGCCATGGTGGGGATAGACCCACAGCTCTTTCGGTTACATATTTTTGAAAATATGGTCACTAATGCATGTATTTCTGAGTGGGTGGATCTCAGAATCAAGAAGTACTTTAAACTCCTCCACAAGGGGCAATACATCCTCCCCAACCCGGAGAAGGCACTCTACCCTTTTCCGGCTCAAGACCATGGAGTCGGATTCGGAGGCACTGATCTTCATCCCGGCCACTTCACACTCGGCTGCGAACCGCTCCAGTGAGAGTTGTAGATCATGCCCTGATGAAACCAGATGACCCCCCCCCCCCCCCCCCCCCCCGGGCCTTGCCACAGAGGAGCTTTTTAACCAGCTCGGTGACCTTGGCACCAGAGATGGGAGGACCCAACCCAGAGTCCCCAGGCTCTGGTTCATCAATGGAAGACAGGTTGGTGGGATTAAGGGGGTCTTCGAAGTATTCCACCCACCGACACATGACGTCCCGAGTCGAGGTCAGAAGCACACCACCCCCACTATAAACAGTGTTAGTACTGCACTGCTTCCCCCTCCTGAGAAGCTGGATAGTGGACCAAAATCGCCTCAAAGCCGTACAGAAGTCTTTCTCCATGGCCTCGCCGAACTCTTCCTATGCCCAAGTTTTTGCCTCAGCAACCAGCCGAGCCGCCCGCCGCTTTGACTGCCGGTACACATCAGCGACATGCACCGACAACCTTGCGGCCACAGCTCTGACTAGCCGCCTCAACAATAGAGACGCGTAAAATGGTCCACTCAGACTCAATGTCCCCCACCTCCCTCGTGTTCAAAGCTCTCCTGGAGGTGAAAGTTAAAGCTCTGTCTCACGGGGGACAGATGTTCCGAGCAAACCCTCACAATACATTTAGGCCTACCAGGTCTGCCCGGCTTCCCCCCCACCATCAGAGCCAGCTCACCACCAGGTTGTGGTCGGTGAAGTGCTCCGCTCCTCTCTTCACCCGAGTGTCCAAGACATGCGGCCGCAGGTCAGATAAAACAACAGCAAAGTTGATAATTGAACTACGGCCTAGGGTGTCCTGGTGCCAAGAGCACATATGGACACCTTTATGCTTGAATATGCTGTTCGTTATGGACAATCCATGACGAACACAGAAGTCCAACAACAGAACATCACTCGAGTTCAGATCAGGTGGGCAATTCCTCCCAACCATGCCCCTCCAGGTTAGATGAAATATTAAAAAACGGAAAGTCACTATTCTTTCCAGATGGAAAATCCAGGAAAGGTCACAAATGTGATTTTGAATTTGATGTTTGGGATTTCAAGCAAAATCCTTTTCCCAAGGATGTCACCATCGAAATGTTATACAACAAATTTAAACTCCCACTTCCGCACTTCCATAAATCAACTCAACTACAATCAGTGTTAAGTGAAGAGTCTGATAACAACCATGCCTGTGGCAAATGTGTTCCTCAGTCTGATGTACCAGAAATTGAGGTCATTGATAAACCATTAGTGAACAGACATTATTGGGAAGATTCAACAGATGAGGTTCATGTCTCTCCTCCAGATATGTTCATTGTTTATGAAGAAGTCCTCACAGCTTTTTCAGTAAGTCAAGAAACAAGAACAGTTGTCATCAGTGATGCAATAACTCTGAACCTGTTGAGTTACCTCAGAGTGATTTTGATACTTTTGCCTGAAACAATTTTGGTCTTGCACTACTCAAACCGCTTCAGTGAAATGATAGAGGCCTTTTCTGACCCTGAAATCTTGAACCAAACACTGAAAGTCATAAGTCTTCTTCCTGACAACTCCGTAGAGAAGGGTAGCGGGTCTGGTGTAATCAGAGATTTATACATTAGCTTCTGTGCAGATTTTTACGAATGTTGTACCCTTGGAACACTGTTTAAAGTACCTTAGGCATGATTTCTGTGGTGCCACCTGGAAAGCAGTTGGGAGAATTCTTCTGAAAGGATTTGAAGAATGCCAGTACTTGCTAATTAAACTTGCCACTCCTTTCCTTGAGGAGATGTTTTATGGTTAGGTGCACAGTGACCAGATGAGAAGCTTTCTGAAGTTTGTAAGCTCACAAGAACAAGATGTCCTCAAGCATGCGATTAGATAATTTTGACCTGTTGATGATGACCTTTTTGAAGTGCTTGATAGATATAAATGTAGGAAGAGAGTCATTCCTGCTGCTCTTCCAGAAATTTTGGATGACATATCTCACAAGGAACTTGTGCAGAAGCCAATGTTTGTCATTGACTTCTGGAGGGGATCACACAGCCACAGTTTCATCTAAAATCTGGGGAACAGACCGAAATGTATAGTGATTTCAAACCCACCCCAAAGAGAGTAGTAGGAATATTAAACTTTCCTACAGAGATGACATCCAAGCAGGCACAAGTGGTACAGCACCTGAAAAGATATGTCAGGAAGCTTAACGAGGACAACCTTCTGCAATGTCTCTAATTTATTGGTATCTGGAGTTATTAAGGTTGAGTTTACAGTTCAGACCAGTTTCACAAGAAGGCCAATTAGACATTCATGTGGGATGCTCCTAGAACTGTCTGACAGATACAAACGTTTTCCTGACTTCCGCAGTGAGTTCAATTCCATTCTAGAGAGCAACGTCTGGGTAATGGATATTGCGTAAGCAGGAGTTATGTCTGAATTAATTCCCTTTTGAATTTAGTGAAACTGTTATTGTCACAAACACATACATTCGTTAAAGGGATTACTATGTTCTTTGTATAAACACACATTAGGCCATACATATGATAAACACGCTTGATTAAAAAAAGCTTGTGCTATGATGTTCACTGTTCACTCTTTCAATTTTACAGAATGTTCAAGCTATCTTTTACAGATAAATGAATGTCTTGAATGCTACATGTTACATGTACTTCCTTTCCCATTTAGTTCACATAATGTCTATCACCACTAGGTACATTTCTCTGTATTTCACAGTATACAGAGTTTTTAAACCTAGTGTCTGGATTTTGCCACTGCTTGGAGAAAACCCTGACTGCTGTGAATACACAAAGATTTACCAAGTGCAACCCATCTGACAATTGTTTGTACAAGTGCTTTTTGGCGGCAGGACCTAGACTTCTCCTGTAACATTAAATAAAGGTTGGAGCATCCAGAGCATTGTCACTCTTGTTCATTCAGAGTAACAGATCCTCGCTTTTGCATGATTTTTAACTCATCCGAGCAGTTTTCTAAAGGATTTACATGACCTGAGCCACCAATTGAAGAAGGTTGATGGTGTCTGGGGACCACCTTATGTCTTGAGTTGCCCATATCTTTTAGACACTGGGTTGAATAGTAGTCTGTTTTCAGCTTACTTGTAGTCTACTGACGCTTTATTTAAAATCTTTTGGATCCCAAATGAACAGCTCTGATTAAATTTGAAAAAAACTACAGTTTCCTTTATTTTGTAGGAGTTGCTTGGGGTGCTTTTATCTTTATATCTATTAAAAAATAACTAAAACACAACATTTGTTTCTTTCGGATAGATGCTTTCAGATTATTTGTTGGATCAAACTTGGTGGATGTTGACAAACCTGCTTCCAGCGTGTTTTTACTGCTGTGAATCTTGACTGATTCTCAGCAACCATAACAGGCTTGATAAAAACAAGGACGTTTTGTTGGTTTCTTGACCATGTTCTATACATTTGAATTACAAATGAACGTAAAGAACCATTGGCTTTAATTATTAGCAGAAGGATTATTGTTATGTACAGAGTGATTTATTTAACAGCTAAAAAACACTGGCCTAATACCGCTATGATCATGCATCCTTCACTATTTAACATTTTTGGAATAATATTCGATGCTTCATCCTTTATTTGTCTTTGGCAAAAGTTTTACTTTTTTTGTGGAAGGATGTGTAAAACTCTGCTCACACCACCGTTTCAAAGGCAGCGTCTTGCAGGTAGTTGGGGCGAAGCAAAGCTGGCCCGTCTTTGTTTCTCTGCATCCCAACCAGAGCCAGCCAATAACTTGCTGGCAGTGAATCGTTTAAACACACAAATCAAGGACTCTAGCACAAAACAATGTGCAGCAAGGACAACTACAGATGAGGATTATGGTCCAGTGGGACACAGGAAAGGTTAAACATGAGAAGATTTCCTCTCAGGATATTAAAACACTCCTCTCTGACATGCCACACTTCCTCCCCTTCATTCCTGAGAGAGGAGAGGAGGCAGAATACAGATAAGCAGAGAGCAATTTGCACAACACAGACATTATTCGGTCTGACTTTGTGGGACAAAGAGCACCTGAAACCTGGGTGACAGCACACAGGTTGGGTTAGGCTGTTTTGTTTTTTTCATCCATTTCAGGTTTGAGGCGGAGAGCCTTTTTGACTGAAGGCACCATGGTGACAGTCTTTTATCTGCTTTTATCCTTCCTCTCCTCCTGTCTTTGATCTCTGCTGCTACAAGTCATTTGAATTCAAAACTGAATGGAACAGAAATTAAAACACATTTTCCTTTTCGACAATTGGCTTCTGCCTTGTCCTTCAGCCGCTATGGCTAATGAAGAGCTTCTGACTCCTACTGTTGATGATCTCTTACATCACTCTAAAGAGACTCGTAGTACCACCTAAAATAAAGTTGGTGATGCTGCATTAATGCAGTAGAATGCATGAATAAACACATCCATGAGGGATAAGCTGACTGTGGAACGGCAATGGGCTGGGTCATTTACATAGACTTAACCTTCAGTGTTTCTGGTCAAACACACTGTTGTGCTATTACATACTGTTTAAAGTTTGTTAATGTTTAATAAATCACTCTCTGTCTGTTAGGTATTGTCCGGTGAATATCAGCCCAAGAACTGATATCAGGACAATCGTTGAAAGGGATGATTCGAGCACTGCCGTTCTGTTAACAGCAAATTCTGTACACATATAGAATAAATGAGTGACAACTTCTCTTTAAGTTGAAGAATTTATTAACAGAAATAAAATTAACATCCAAAGAACATCAATGTAGAATGCTGTTTATCTGAATTAACACTATATTTCAATTAACAAATCCTCTCATTAACAAGGCTAATGAAACTTAACTAAAACTGCTAAGTAAAATGAAGATAAAAAGAAGCTAAGGAACTATGTACACACAAATGAAACAAAAGACAAAACAAAGTGGTTGATCATCATAATCAGAATAATTCAGTGAATCCTGGTTCACTGCAAGATCTAAGTTAAGGAACAAAAGTTCATCTTAAAGAATGTGGAATGGTTAAATTAGCGTAACTAATTCAGAACAACATTTGGTATGTGTTTCAATTCATTTACAAAGCAAACCCTGAGTTAAAACATTATTTGATAAAATAATATTTTAAAGAATTTTAAAAATTTGCTCAGTAAAATATCAGTAGACTTCTAGAACACTCGATTTTATTAATGCGATTATACCTCCAGGAGGCTAGGTGTTGCTGTAGCGATCAGTCGCTAAAATCGGTTAATCCTAGAGTTACACAAAACACTTTTAAAGGTATACTATGCAACCGGGGTTGATTTTTCCAGCGAGGCTCCCCCCAAAGGGCGAAAGTAAAAGTGCACTGTCATAAAGATGCTCAGCTGTTCTGGTTTCTCCGTCAAGCCAGGCGCGGTTGTTTTGAGCTTAGCAGACAGGCGAACGCAACGAAAAGTCGAAAAAACGGCAGTACAAACAATGACTAACACAGTGAAAGTATGAACATCATACATACCGCAGCGCTATCTTGGCGAGGCGGCCGCCTCGCCAAACTCACGCTACCGCTTTGCCAACATTCAAAAAAAATAAAATAAAAAAAATTAAAACGATAATAATAATAAAAAAACAAAAAAAACCTTGCGGTTCTTTGTTGTTGCTTTCACGCGTGCATATAGTGAATGGCAGGGCAAAAACACATGGAGTTCTCGCCGTAAAGCAAGACTGACTCTCGCGGTCTTGCACGAGACTTCTGAGCCTGTGGGCGCAAGCCGAGGGCTCCTGCAATTGCAAGTACGGTATTTCCCTCACAGACCACCAGGGTGGCCGAGAAAACCTTTGTTCGACCTGAAATGACTCATTTAATCATCCAAAATGGTATGGAACACATTAATTAACTGAAAAATGTTGCATAGTATGCCTTTAAATCAACATTAATATTCCATATTAATGGATATTCCATATTAAATGTCGCTCCAGACATTAATATTCCATATTAATGTGGTAATAATGCTCATAACACTATTGAGTGATAGTGGAGCGAAACAAAACAAATCTTATGTTTGAACGAACCGTAGGGGCGTATCCGAGAAGGGCGATTGTTACCGGAAGCTAATAGCATTAGCTAGCGGACATTATGTGCTAATTTTAAAAAGCTTCGGCTTTATTTTAGTCGTAATGAGCGGGCTGGATAACATAAACATCAATATCCCAATGTATAAAACCCTTGTGGAGATAATGTTTGTTACAACTGTAAAAACACACTTGAATTACATCAGCAATGGCATGGTTCGAAGAATGGTAATGGGACCTACCTTGTAAGCTCCACGTGTTTCAAAAACACATTAAGTAACCATCCATTTAACTTTCCCTGTTTATTTCTCTGCCAAACCTGTCAGTGCCTCAGTGTCAGTTTGGTTCACTTAGGGCATCCAGTTGAAGCAGGGCTCCAAGGAAACGTCGGTTATTCCAGCAACGGGCAGCGGGCATGTGGATCTGGGCTAGCTGAAACGCTGTTGGAGCAGGCAGCTCCGGATCGTAGTAGAATCCCCGGCATGCAAAGCTCAGCCCGCAGCAGGTGACTCCTGATCAGCCCCCCGTCTCAGCTTGACCTGGTGAGGAAGGGAGACCGCTCCGCACCGTCTCGCGTCAGCTTTCCTGCAACAGCTGACAAAAATAAACAAAGCTGTTTCAGCATTCTTTCACTTCGCAGAAGTGAGACTGCAGACTTAGCTTTGATACAGCCAGCAGTTCTTCAAGCCTGGTCAGGTCCTCTGGACGAAGAGGAATTCCCCCTTTTGTCGCTCCAGGAGCAACGGGAAAATGAGTTTCACAGAAAGCACATTTTACTCAGCTTGTGAGTCTTTGAGCCTCATGTGGCCCGCATGGGTGGCTGGCCTTTCCAGTGCAGACCCACTCCTTGAAGTAAAGAGTGAGTTGTAGCCTGGCTTCATAGCAGGGCGCCCTGCTGCGAGAGGCTGTTTCTGCGTGGATGTGTGAAATTCCTTTGCTTACAACCCATTTTGATTTCTCCTCATGTTACATGTTGTTCCTAATTCAATCTGATTTCTGCCCATGGCTTGATGTCACAACAGCACCAGTCACAGCCCTTCTAAATTAAAGTCTAATTCACCGAGTACACTCACAATGCTCATGTGGGAATTCACTGATATGCAGACCAGTAGACAATTTGGGGTTAAGTGCTTTGCTCAGGCACATTAATATGTGACAGGAGGAAGCTTGAATGAAACCTACAACTTTCCAGTTGTACACAATTTCTGGTTGAATAGCATAGCCTCACACTTAGAGAATGTGATTCTCATCCCGGCTTTGGTCCTCACTGAGGTCATGATCCAAAGACGGCAACATCCATCCATCCATTTTCCGTCACGCTTATCCCTGTTTGGGTCGCTAGGGGTACTGGTGCTTATCTCCAGCATTAAATGAGCAAGAGGTGGGGTACACCCTGGACAGATTGCCAGTCTGTCACAGAGACGGCAACATAAACACGGAAATTCACAAAAAAAGCAAAAATGGTACACCTATAGGGTCCTAAACCACATGCCTCAACCTTGTGTACACCTCAAGATGCTGTTGATCAAACCACAAACAATGACTTGAGGCAGAAGTGATGGAGTCCAACCCACACTGGCATTGCACGTGTAAGACTTGATGATGCTGTTAGCTGAAAGCAAAGGAACAGAATTTGATTTCTTTTTTTTTTTTTTTATATTAATCAGGATCTGTAATTTGCAAGTAAAGATCCAAATCTGGGCTCACTGATAGGCTTGTTTTCAAACTCCATATTTTTTTAGTTTTATCTGATATGTTTAGTCTAACAGAAATGCCCACAGCAAAATGAGGACTCATATAGAAAAATCTTTTCCTATTTTTGTCATGGTTTAGTTTTGGTCTGGCTGTTTTCCCGGTTATTTTCCAGTACCTCCTCCTCTAACTCAGCTCACCCTCCACTCCCTCAGCAATCAGTCACACCTGTTAGGCACTAATTTGTCAGAACTCACTCCACCCGCCAGTCTCCCTACAAAAGCCTCTCTCAGTCTTCTCTTCCCCGCCGGTTCGTCATCAGACTCCACATATGTCAGCCTAGTTTGATCCCTGTTTAGCTGCTGGATTTCCTGCTACCACTGTGCTTCAAGTAAGGCCTCTGCTAGCTGCTGGATTTCCTGCTACCTCTGTGCTTCAAGTAAGGCCTCTGCTAGCTGCTGGATTTCCTGCTACCACTGTGCTTCAAGTAAGGCCTCTGCTAGCTGCTGGATTTCCTGCTACCTCTGTGCTTCAAGTAAGGTCTCTGCTAGCTGCTGGATTTCCTGTTGCCCTAGTGGTCCAAGTTTGCTGTCTGCTTTGTTGCCTGGATCTCCTGCTACTCCCTGTACTCCAGCAGCCCTGCCCTCCCAAGAACTGTCTCGGTCTGCATCTCTGGTGTGATAGCAGCCCTACATCTCCAAGAACTCTCTGTGATCCTCCAGCTCCTGCTCCCATCTGCACCTCCAGCTTCCTCCAGTCATCCTGGCCCCGCACTCAGTATTCACCCGTTCCTGCCCGATAACTGACTCTGGTTTTCTCCTGTCATATAAACTCACTTCAATAAATTTGCATAAGAACTAGCTCCGTGTGTGTGTGTGTGTGTGTGTGTGTGTGTGTGCTTGTGTTTGGGTTCTCCTCAACAAATCGTGACAGTTTTGCTTCCTCCATTTTAAATGGGGATGTTCGAGACAAACAGGGATGGGTATATGCAGGGAAACGTGGGTGAGTTTTTCGGCTCAGAGTAGAATAAAATCCCGATTACTTGTTTTCTTTAAACCCAAGAACAGAATGGATTTTCCATAGCATTGAAGTCAAAAGTTCAGACTGTTTTTTTCTTTGGTATCAAATCTTCTACACATTTTCCAAAAAAAAAAAAAAAAAAAAAAAAAAAAATTAAAATAAAGTAGAGACACCCCGTTAAGCCTGTAGAAGAACTGGCACACATGCAGACCAGTTATGGGGATGTAAATAATCACCTAGAATGTACAGCAGAAGGCACAAGTAGTGTCATCCTGATTGGAGCAGTGGTTTTACCAGACACCTTCTGGAGTGTCTGACATTCCCACTAAACAGGGAGTGAAAGACAGCAGACTTAGACGATCCCTTACAGAGGCCTTCGGCTTTGACAGGACCACTTGCGTGTGAGTCCAAGCGTTCATATATTTTCCTGTCATGTGGTGAGTACAGTTGTTACAGTGGCATAATATTGGAACATATAGTTAAGGTCACATTAATGTTTATGTGCTCCTTTATTTTGATCTATGGTAGCACATAAAAGTATATACAGTAAAGTTTGTAGTTAATAGGTAAATGCAGGAGTGTCCACCAGCAAATCAAAACAGTGCCACAATCACTGCAATCAGTACACAAGTACTGATTGCAGTACTGCCACTGCATTCTCGTGCTCTAGTATTAAATACTTTTTTTTCTGCCACTGCAAACAGTACTTGTGTACTGATTGCAGTGGCAGATATCCTTCCTTGGTGCCTGTGCTTTGGGCAACTGATCCTTTATGTGTAAAGTGGAATGAAAAGGAGACATGGTTTAGAAAAACAAATGTTCCTCATGGATTGCTCTTTATTTAGCTCATCCCTCTCCCACCAACTTTAACCAGCCCAGCTTCCCTCTCCCTGGTGAGGACAAACATCCTTACAGCATGATGCAGCCTCCACCCTGTTTTACCATGTGGCTATTGTGTTCAGGCTATTGTGATCAGACATAATATTTTGCAAGTAGGCCAGAAAGTTCAGTTTTGGTCTCTTTTGACCCGAGCATCTTTATCCACATGTTTGCTGTATCACCTAAATGTTGATATCCATTGATATGGAAAGGGTGTTGACATGTCAAATGTTGACATGTGTGCCATAAAATAATTTTTGTCAGGAAGTGTTTTTTCAGCTGAGCAAGAAACAAATGAGCTAGTATTCAGGGCTCCATCAGAACTCTTATCCTGATTAGAGGATTTATCTCCTGATTTATTTTGTTGAAAGGACACAGTTCATATGTATGTGCTAGGTTCATCATCAACACAAGTATACAAAAAGGAATTATATCAGTTATGATGTTTTATAACTTTCCTTTATTAGTCTTATTTCTCAAACTCTACTCAACTCTAAGAGAAACAGATAAATGGATGGAAAATAAATGTTTTTTCCTGCGTCACTCTCATCAGCGTCACGGGTTGGCTTCGGTGTGAGTGGTTGAAATAGCACGTCGATAAAGATGACAGACAAGTGGCTTATCCAATCATATGCAAGGATTTTTGATAAGACCCAGCCTTCAAAAAAGGCCATTCCTATGGATCAGTCCCAGATGGATGTGAGTGGAGCTAGGCGGAGCGAAATACATCTGGCTAGGGTCAGGTTACTATCCTTGTACCAAAATCAACCATCACCTGCATTAATGCTTACCATCCTGTTGCTCCAACCCCTGTCATCATGGAGTGCTTTGAGAGGATCCTCCTGAAGTATGGCATTCCTGCTGGCCTGGAAAGCCTGCCGTTCGGCTACAGCAAGACTGGTTCTACAGAGGATACTGTCTCATTAGCAGGTGGTGCAGCATGTGGAGTATATAAAGTTCTTGGGCATTCACATTTCCTTTGACCTTGGTTGGACTGAGAACACCTCCCTCATATTATAAAAGGCTAAACAATGGCTCTTCTTTCTCAAGAAACTGACTAGACTTTCTACTAAGCTGCTCATAAACATTTACAGAGCAACATTCGAAAGCATCTTGTGTCTCAGCATGAGTGTGGTATTGGAGCTGCATGGCAGAGAAGAGGAAGAGGATATTACCTTGTTCTCTCCTTTTCCACTTCTCTATTTTTTCACCATTTCTCCCTTTTAGCATTTTGTCTCATCTCTTTGTCATCTTTTTTGTCTTCTACCTTTCCATTTTTGTGACCATTGAACATGAAATAATCCCAGAATAAAATCTAATAAAGTTTACTGCATATATAAATCAAGCGGAGCACTATGGCAAAATCAGTAATGCTCTACTTGTGAAAGTAAAATCTCTTGGGCATAAAGACAACAATTCTTAATGCTTAGGTATGGATGGAGCAAAACTTTCTTCAGCTCAATAGCTCAAAAACCAAAGCCATCCTGGTTGGAACTCCTCATGAAACCCAATCATTATCCATAACCAAACCAGCATCACCTTTTCTGGTACTAACATCCCGCTCTCATCAACAGTTAGTAATCTTGGTGTATAAATGGACTCCCAACTCACTTTTGAAGCCCATATAAATCATCTATGCAAGACTTCTTTCTACCACCTCCGTAACATTTCCAAACTCCATCTCATTCTCTCCCTCCCAGACGCAGAAAAGCTGGTTCATGCCTTTATCTCCTCCAGACTGGACTATTGCAAAGCACTTCTCATTGGGATCCCTAGAAAAAGTCTGCGGAGGCTTCAGTACATTCAAAACTCCTGATGAGAGTGCGGAAACATGAGCACATTACCCCCATTCTCCATTCACTACACTGGCTTCCCATCTTCACCAGGATTGAGTACAAGGTTTCCCTCCTCACACATCAATGCATCCATGGACATGCCCCAGCCTACCTCAAAGAACTTATGAACCCACAGAAGACAACTCGCTCCCTTCGCTCCACTCACTCATACCTCCTCCACATTCCCAGAACCAGACTCAGGACAATGGGAGATAGGGCATTTTTTGCTGCTGCCCCACATCTGTGGAATGCCCTCCCTGACAACTTGTGGGCACCTCAATCCACTGAGTGTTTTAAAAAAATGGCCTCAAAACATTTCTTTTTAGCAAAGCTTTTGGTCCCCTTTAGATGTTTTTTTTCTCTCTTCTAAAATAGCTTTTTCTATTTTTTTATGCTTTTTTTCTTTTTTACCTGTAGTACTTTGAGATCTTTTGATGGAAAATGCAGTATAAATTAAGTGTATTATTATTATTACACTACCAGACAGGACACACACAGAGGAAACACACACACACACAAAAAGAGAAAAGGAAGAGGTTCAAACACGGGTTTGACCCCCTGCAGTTTCCCTATGGGGCTAACAGGTCAGTGGATAATGCAGTCAATTTGAGACTACACTACATCCACCCGTATCTTGACACGCCAGAGGTGTGTGCAAGGATCCTGTTGGTAGACTTCAGCTCGGTGTTAACATCATTCAACCTGGACAATCTCAGCACTAGACTCACCCAGCTCACTCTGCCAATCTCCACATGTCAGTCAATCACAAACTTCCTGACTAACAAGAGTCAGTTTAGGCTGGGGAACTTCACATCCAGCATCTGCACTACTAGCACTGGTGCCCCCATAGGTGAGAACTCTCCCCTATGCTTTTCTCCCTCTAAACCAATAACTGCACCTCAGGAGACCTAAATGTCAAACTCCTGAAATTTTCTGATAACAGTGGTCATCGGCCTGCAGAGGGGTATGGAACGGGTTTTCCCGGGTTAGGGCAGTGCTTGGCCCTGATCCCAGTTTATGGTGATATGCTCTCCCCCGTTCTGCTGATGGGGATTACCTCCTAGGTCTGGGGGCTGGATGCAGCTCTGGGGTATCAGTACCTGAACCTGGGAGCATAGGATGTTTGTGGTGAGTGCAACGTGTGTGTACAGCGTCTATTGTCATGTATTTATAGGCATTTGTATATATGTGGACATTAAGATGGGAATGTGTGTTTTACTGATTGCCTGTAATCATGTAATGGTCTCTTTGTCAGGTTGGGTTTTGGGCTGCCACCTCTGCCCTCTCCTCTCCTCGTGTGGCCTGGGCTTCCTGGCTTGGTCAGGGCCATGCTGGGGGGCAATGTGCCCTTGAGCCTCGGGTTTCTGTATCAGGCCATTGCCGATGATTCAAGTGTGTTTTTATGGTTATAACAAATGTTATCTCCACAAGGGTTTCATACATTGATAGGATATTAATGTTTATGTAATCCGGCTCTCTCATTATGACTAAAAATAAAGCTGAAGTCTTAAAAGTTACTGCCGATAGTCCGCTAGCCAAAACGCTATTAGCTTCTGGTAACTTCCGAATTCCGGTTATTCAAATACCGTTTCAAGCATAAGGCTTGTTCATTTTACTCGGCCGTCGTTCGATAGTGCTATGAGCGTTATTAACGCATTAATATGGAATATTAATGTTGATTTAAAGATGTTTTGTATAACTTTAGATTAGCCGATTTTAGCGACCCCATCGCCACAGCGACCCCTAGCTCCCGGAGGTATAATCTCATTAATAAAATTGAGCGTCCCTAAAGTAGTGATCTTACTGAGCAAATCATTCTCTAAAATGTTTTTTCCTCAAATAATGCTTTGTGTAACTCGGGATTTGCATTGTGAATGGGTTGAAACACATGCCAAATGTTCTGAATTAGTGAAGCTAATTCCATGTTTTTCAAGGTGAACTTTGGTTCTTTAACTCAAACAAAATGTTATTTCATCAAATAATGTTTTCTTTACTAAGGATGTATTCCAATTGTTATTCTAAATTAGTTAACCTAATTTAACTCCATTCCATGTTCTTTAAATCAGATCTGCAGTGAACCAGGATTAACTGAATTATTCTGATTATGATCAACCACTTTTGTTTTGTCTTTTGCGTTCTTTTGCATGTAAATAGTTCCTTAGCTTAGCTTCTTTGTATCTTCATTTTGCTTAGTAGTTTAGTTAAGTTTCACTAGCCTAGTAGAGGATTTATTGATTGAAATATAGTGTTAATTCAGATAAACAGCATTCTATAGTGATGTTCATTTTATTTCTGTTATTAAATTCTTGAACTTGAAGAGAAGTTGTCACTCATTTATTCTATATGTGTGCAGAGTTTGCTGTTAAAAGATTGCTAGTGCTCGTATCATCCCTTTCAACTATTGTCCTGATATCAGCTTAAGAGCTGATATTCAACAGACAATACTTAACAGACAGAGAGTTATTTATGAAACATTAAATAACTTTAAACAGTGTATAATTGCATAACACCGGAATCTACCCCGGTGCCCTGGGGGCAGGTCTTTAGCTCCTCAGAATCACTATTGACCATTTTTCTTATGGAAAAACCTTACAAATACAGGAACACTCTCACACACACCTGATCCAGGTGTTTACAGATACACTTCTATACAGATAAACCCTATAGTTAGCGTTGGCTGTCACTAAATACATCTTATATTAAACAATACTGCATAATAAATCACTGTAAAACAATCACAATGTACTTCTAATACAGAAACGCTAAACTAGCCTGAACCCTTTAACAAAATGAAATTATTCAATGAATAAATAAATTGGGTACAGAACTTAACCCTACAAAGGTAGACCCAAAGTTCAACTTGCATTGCTCTTTAACTTCAACATTTCCATTTTTGCTAATGACTGCTTGCACACTATTTACTTCTCTGTGAATGTTTGTTTGATACATTTGTGTAATTGCACAGTATTTTATGTTGTTCTGTAAAGTGACTGCTACCTGTCTTTTTTACTTGAACATTTAAATCTTATAAAAGGTTAAGGCCTTTTTGCACAGGAAGTGTTGATTGGTGTATTGGATTGGGATGACGGTGGCGCAAGAGTTAGGAACTTTGTCCTTTAACTGGCGGCTGGTTCAATACCCTGCTCTGACTGTTTCAGTCGTTGTGTCCTTGGGCAAGACACTTCACCCACAGTGCTGGTGGCACTGACGTATGGCAGCCTCACTTCTGTCAGTCTGCCCCAGGGCAGCTGTGGCTACTTACACATCTCACCACTGTCAGGGTCTGAATCTGTGTCTGAATGGGTTACTGACTGACTGTAGTGTAAAGCACTTTGGGGTCGTCGGACTAGTTAAAGTGCTATACAAGTACAAGCCATTTCCCGTTATACCATTTATTCAAATTAAACATTATGTGTTTGATTTGTGTCTGTGTGTTATATTCTGAGCCGGTATCTCACCAAAATTTCATTCACCAAAATACATAATGATAATTAAGACTCTTCATTTTTGTTTCATGATTGTTTCAAAGGAGAATCAAAAATGTGCTTGCATCCTGCCTGGTCATTTATTCACAGAAGTCCCTTTGGATAAAAACACCACGCCTTGAAAAAAAAAAAAAAATGAAACATCTTTTGGTTGTTGTTTCAGTGGCATTTCTCCATCCATCATGTCAAAGCAGCTAGTCTTGTTGGATTCCTATATAGTCCACTTGTAAGATCCATGCTCATATATTCAAGTGAAATGTTATTTTTCTACAGCAGTAGACCAGAATGTGACAAGTCCAGCCATGTGCTTCATGGTAAAATATATATTATGGTTGTATTTCTTGCACTGGTTGGACTAGGGTGTCGGGCATGTTGCTGTTGGAGAGCTGTTGCTGTGAAGTCACTCTGCATGTTACAAACAGACAGTGTGGTGTAGATTGGAGGCCTTACCAAACCCACAGCTACTATTTCCAACTGTTTTTCCAGCAGCCACATAATGCCACTTGAAAGTAATCATATCCTGTTACTTCCTCTACAGACTTATTCTAATACTTATTTGAAAATAGTTTTGATGAAATCTACCCAAAACAGCCCACAATGAAAAATGAAAATGTCTATTAAAGCCCTTTTGTACGTTTATACAAAATGTAAAAATTAAAAAAGTATCCACAGCCTTTGACATGACATGCCAGTCGAAACTAAGCTCAGGGTCTGATTTTCACTTGTTATTCTTGCATGCTTTTGCAACATGATTGGAGTTTGCCTGTGTTAGGTTCGATTGACTGAACATGATTTGAAATGGATCACTGGGTATTTATAAGCTCTCACAGTTGACAGTGCATATCTGAACAGAAATCAAACAGTCAAAATATTCCTCTCTAGACCTTCAGGAATGGACTGTACCACAGCACAAATCTTGGGAAGGATGTAAAATGTTTTTTCCAGATTCCAGCATTGAAAGTATCAAAAAGTACTTTGGTCTCCATTATTTGGAAGTGGATGAAGTATGAAATCACCAGGATATTCCCTAGATCTATATCTGTGGTAGCAAAATGAGTAATCAGGGAAGAATGACCTGAGTCACACAGAGTAAACAATTACTCCATGGTCACTGAGTTCCAGTATCTGCTTGTGGAGTCAACCATTGCTAACACCAATTGGGCCTTTATGGTAGAGGGGTCACACAAACCCCACTCCTTACTAACAGCACATGCCAGCCTGTGCAAATTTATCTGTTATTTATTTCTAATTGAAAAATGTTAGATTTTAAATGGTTGTATTTCTTTTTCAGTTACCCTTCTGGTCCTCCATACTTGAGTGTGACAAACATGCAAAAGAATAAGAAAGCACTTTTTCACACCACTATATCTTCACAGCTCTAATCAGGTTGAGGTCTGGACTTTAACTGGCCAATTGCTATGACACTAAAGTGTCCAAATTGGTGCTTTAATGGAGATGCTCATGCTAGGGAGGATCAACTTATATTTTACTGGTAGAAAATAACCATACTGCAGGAATCAGCTTCACCACTGCTTTCTCCTTCTTAGGTCCTACTGCCCAGTCTCTGTCTCCAGCCACACTGCATTCCATGCCTTCTCACTTGGCCAGCTGGGCCAGCAAGGCCCCCTACTGTTTAGTTCACCATACAAATCCTCTTCCAAAACAAAAACTTACTAACATTTTTAATACGTCATTCTTATGACCATAACCCCCCCCCCCCACCACCACTACCAACCCCCCCCACCCAAAAAAACCCAACAACATTTAATTGCCATTTGAACATTTAATAAGTTGCTATGAATTTATGCATAGCCATTCTATGACCATTTTAGATTTGAATGTTCTGCAAATCAGACTTTTCTTCTAGGAATACAGGTCAGGGCATTACATCAGGTTAAAAGGTCTAGGTCATATTTTGAAGTCTCACTCTCCTGTAGGGCTAGATGTACCTGTCGGGTATTTCCCTGAAACTCTTCACCAGAACGTTTCTTTGTTTGCTTTGTTTTACGGTAAAACCAAATTTCCATTGTTTAATGGTTTGGGGTGAAACATTCCTGTAAAATGACCTTCATTTTCAACAGAATCACTTTGAAACCAAGCATAATTGCCTTATTAAGGGTTTTTGGAAACAATTTCCAAAAACTCCATCTTATCTGGATATTGACCGAAACATGTTCCGGACTTCAACAAAAAGAAAAATATTTGCTGGCTGCATCACTACTATGGTACCATGAAAACATTGTTAAACTCTTACAGGCTGCTTTTGTTTCTTACTTGTTGGGCTACAAAATGAACTGGACAAACAACACTGGTTGAGAGTTTGAAACTTTTATTTAATTTCATAAGAATATTTTATGACCAAAACATGAGAAGCAATTTACACCAGTAACATTTCATTAAAAGACATAGATGAGATGATATTATCCAAAGTGTTGTTGGAGGCTGGCTAGGGTTTATAAAATGGACTAAACAGCCTTTCCTTGTTACATCTTTGTTTAGATTTAAATGTGAACACAACCAAAATAGGTTTATTTTCTAAATGTATTTTTTTCTGTAATGTTCTGTTGTGGTTCTGGTTATTTTTTCAGTTTAGGATTATTTCTGTTTCTTGTTTTGGATTTATGTTTAGCCTGTTTTTGTTATCTGGCCTTTGTTGTTAGTTTTTATTTCAGCCCGTGTCCGTTTAGTTTTATTCCTTACCTTAGGTTTTTGTTTATCAATCTTATGCTCCCTTTATCACCTCCACCTGTTTTTGTTAATTAGCCCCGCCCTGCTCTCTTGTTCTGTTGCCTATTTAAGCCCGCCTTCATTTTCAGTTAGTTGCCGGAATTTCTCCTCTTGTCCCTGTCTGCTACCTCCTGGTAAGAGCCTTGCAGCCTCTGTTGAAATTATCTGTCTGTTGCCCTGCATGATCTGTCCTGTTTTTGAGTTTGTCCCAGCCTCTGCCTTTTTGTCAACCTGGAGGATCCATCATCTCTGTCAATAAAGACCTTTTTAGCATCAGCTCCGTGTTTGGCTAAACTTTGGATTCACCACAAGCAATCATTACAGTAAATTCCGGCCACATGAATCCAAAGCCAACATGTTCTCTCCGTTCCGGAGGAGCTATGCTTTTCCAGGCCTGCGCTCCAGTCACCTCTCGCAGTCACTCACCAGATTTCTCCTGTCGGTCCCCCTCATCGTCGTTCATGCCGGATCCGGACTGTTTTCTGGAGGTTGACGCGGAGGTGATCCGGGAGCTCCGTCCGGACCTTTTTTTGGAGTCGGATCCTTCTCTTGGCAATGAGGCGCACGAATCGCCGCTGGCGTCGGCGGTCGCCTCCCGTCAGGAGGAATCAGTTTCTCCGCCAAGCCCGCCATCTCGCCGCCGGAGGAGAAGACGGCGGCTTGTTGACCACTCCTCCAGCCGTTCTAAGCAGCGATCAGCCGAGCCAGTTCAGCCCCGAACGGTCGTTGCTTCTCAGCCCTTGCCAGCTGCCTCGTCATCTTCTTCCGCTGTTTCCTGTTCAGCAGACCGGGGTCTTCCTCTTCCTTGTCCGAATCCGCCCACAGCTCCTCCTAGTGGCGCTGCAGAGGCTGGTTACAAGGATTTGGAGGACAAAATAAGGACTTTTGCACCCCTCATTAAACGCCTCAGAGAAGCCCTTTTCTGCCACTATTCAGAGGAGCTGGAGAAAAAATTAAAAGAGGTTGAGGGACATTATAGGTCAGCCCTCCAGGCTTTCTACTGCCGACCTAAACCAGTCCCCGAGGCTCCGGCCGACGCCTCGGCTCCTGAGTCTGTCCCCGAGGGTCTGGCCGACGCCTCGGCTCCTGAGTCTGTCCCTGAGGGTCTGGCCGACGCCTCGGCCCCTGAGTCTGTCCCCGAGGGTCTGGCCGATGCCTCGGCCCCTGAGTCTGTCCCCGAGGGTCTGGCCGACGCCTCGGCTCCCGAGCCTGTCCCCGAGGGTCTGGCCGACGCCTCGGCTCCCGTCAAGTCCAATGAGGGGGTCCAGGAGGACCTGCCTCTGCCCAAGTCACAGAAGGGGGTCCAGGAGGACCTGCTTCTTCTGACCAGCGACGTGGGAACCCAGGAGGGTCCGTCGCTGACGTCCGACGTGGGAACCCAGAGGGGTCTGTCGCTGACGTCCGACGTGGGAACCCAGAAGGGTCCGTCGTTGACGTGGGAACCCAGAGGGGTCCGTCGCTGACGTCCGACGTGGGAACCCAGAGGGGTCCGTCACCGACCTGCGACGTAGGAACCCAGGGGGGGTCCGTCGCCGACATGTGACGTGGGAACCCAGAGGGGTCCGTCGCTGACCAGTGAGGCGGGAACACAGGGGGATCCTTCGTTCTTCGGGCACCCTGGGCCTCCGAAGAGGATGCAGCAACTGTGGTCTCCTGGAGACTTTGAGCCTCTCGGAGTTGGGTGCAAGTCTAGACCCCTTATTGCCCTCATGGACAGTCAACTCTGGGAGAGACTGTATTGGATGTCACTTTCTGAGACCCTCCAAAAGCTGGTCCTGAGGCTTCTGGTCGCTAAGGGTCTGACTTTGGGTCCTGAAGCCTGTAGCCCGGGGCCTCCTGAAGCTTGTAGCCCGGGGCCTCCTGAAGCCTGTAGCCCGGGGCCTCCTGAAGCCTGTAGCACGGGGCCTCCTGAAGCTTGTAGCCCGGGGCCTCCTGAAGCCTGTAGCCCGGGGCCTCCTGAAGCCTGTAGCCCGGGGCCTCCTGAAGCCTGTAGCCCGGGGCCTCCTGAAGCCTGTAGCCCGGGGCCTCCTGAAGCCTGTAGCCCGGGGCCTCCTGTACTCTGTAGTCCTGTGGCCTCTGTAGTCTGTAGCCCTGTGGCCTCTGTAGTCAGTAGTCCTGTGGCCTCTGTAGCCTGTAGTCCTGTGGCCCCTGTAGCCTGTAGCCAGGTTCCCTCTTTAGTTGTCTTTAGCCAGGCTCCCAACTTAGCAGCCTGTTGCCAGGCTCCCACCTTAGCTGCCTGTAGCCAGGCTCCCCCTTTAGTCGCCTGTAGCCAGGCTCCTTCGTTAGTCGCCTGTAGCCAGGCTCCTTCTTCAGTCGCCTGTAGCCAGGCTCCTTCTTCAGTCGCCTGTAGCCAGGCTCCTTCTTCAGTCGCCCGTAGCCAGGCTCCTTCTTTAGTCGCCCGTAGCCAGGCTCCTTCTTTAGTCGCCCGTAGCCAGGCTCCTTCTTTAGTCGCCCGTAGCCAGGCTCCTTCTTCAGTCGCCCGTAGCCTGGCTCCTTCTTCAGTCGCCCGTAGCCTGGCTCCTTCTTCAGTCGCCCGTAGCCAGGCTCCTTCTTCAGTCGCCTGTAGCCAGGCTCCTTCTTTAGTCGCCTGTAGCCAGGCTCCCTCTTCAGTCGCCTGTAGCCAGGCTCCCGCACCGGTAGCTAGTGACCAGGTGCCACCGCCTGTAGCCAGTAATCAGGCACCGCCGCCTGCAGTCAGTAACCAGGCGCCGCCTCCCCCAGCCGGTAGTCCGGCGCTCTCCTCAGCCTGTAATCCGGCGCCTCCCTTAGTCTGTAGTCCAGCGCCTCCCTTAGTCTGTAGTCCGGCGCCTCCCCTCTTAGCCTGTAGTCCGGCGCCTTCCTTAGCCTGTAGTCCGGCGCTTTCCTTAGCCTGTAGTCCGGCGCCAGTGTCTGCTTTCTCTCCCTCCAGACCCCGCCAATGGTTTCCGAGGTTCCTGCTCCGCCGCCGGCCTCCGAGGTTCCTGCTCCGCCGACGGTCTCCTGTCACCCTGATCCGCCGACGGTCTCCTGGACGCCCGCCAGACATCCTGACTCGCCGGGGTCGTCCGCCGGAGAACCTGTCTCGCCGGGGCCGTCCGCCGGAGAACCTGTCTCGCCGGGACTGTCCGCCGGAGAACTTATCTCGCCGGGGCCGTCCGCCGGAGAACCTGTCTCGCCGGGGCCGTCCGCCGGAGAACCTGTCTCGCCGGAGCCGTCCGCCGGAGAACCTGTCTCGCCGGGGCTGTCCGCCGGAGAACCTGTCTCGCCGGGGCCATCCGCCGGGACGACCACCGGAGATCCTGATCCGCCTGGACTGTCCGCCGGAGATCCTAACTCGCCTGGACTGTCCTCCGGGACGACCGCCAGACGTCCGGCCACTTTAGGACTCTGTCTTGTTTGGAACTTTGAATTGTTGGGGTTCGCCCTTCTTAGGGTGGTTTTTTGTTTTGGACTTTGGTTTTGGCTGTTTTCTTTTCTTTTTCGGATTCTGACCCTCCAGCCTGTAGCCCCCACCACCCGCCCGGTCTGATTTTTATGTTTTCTTTGAGAGACGTTGAGGGGGGGGCTCTGTAATGTTCTGTTGTGGTTCTGGTTATTTTTTCAGTTTAGGATTATTTCTGTTTCTTGTTTTGGATTTATGTTTAGCCTGTTTTTGTTATCTGGCCTTTGTTGTTAGTTTTTATTTCAGCCCGTGTCCGTTTAGTTTTATTCCTTACCTTAGGTTTTTGTTTATCAATCTTATGCTCCCTTTATCACCTCCACCTGTTTTTGTTAATTAGCCCCGCCCTGCTCTCTTGTTCTGTTGCCTATTTAAGCCCGCCTTCGTTTTCAGTTAGTTGCCGGAATTTCTCCTCTTGTCCCTGTCTGCTACCTCCTGGTAAGAGCCTTGCAGCCTCTGTTGAAATTATCTGTCTGTTGCCCTGCATGATCTGTCCTGTTTTTGAGTTTGTCCCAGCCTCTGCCTTTTTGTCAACCTGGAGGATCCATCATCTCTGTCAATAAAGACCTTTTTAGCATCAGCTCCGTGTTTGGCTAAACTTTGGATTCACCACAAGCAATCATTACATTTTCTGGTTCATGGTCAACAGTGACCAACCTTAAATAGCCTACCTATTACACCATGCAGCATATGTAAGATAGTATGAGGTATTTCTTGGGTGGGGGCTGATTTCTACTTGACCTGCATTTCTTAAGTCTGTGACCTCATGGGTACTGTCAGATTGCAAAAATCCTGTTGGTCCACAGTTTCTCAGCCATAACACTGTAAATGAACCAAAGTGTGTACCAGATTGCTACTTTATTTCATAGATTAAATCCAACAATATAGATCTAATGTGGCTGTACAGTGGTAACACCTTCCCATTCACCACAATAACAATAGTTATTTAAAGAATCTGTTTTGCTGGGAGTTGAGCCCAGGGATTCTTTATGGGTGACATCTGAGTGCAAATATTGTTTTGCTCTTCATGCCTCATAAAACGGGAAAAATTAAAAGAAGTAACATATAAATAAACCTTCAGTCATGGTGAGGTTTCCTCCAGGCCCATCAGTGGAAGCTGTTCTCAGTGCAAAGAAGGGGTGAGGTCAGATTTTCTATTGTAGACATTTTTTTAGTCACAGAGCAACACAACATGTTGACAGTGTCATTGTTCAAGGATGGAGCGGTACAGACTTGGAGCCTCATTCTATAATCTAATGTTGTTTGAGTGACAGATTTTTGCTGTATGATGTCTGACAAACATGAAAGTGGGCCAGAGGTCAAAAACTTTACCCGCTTGTTTTTTAAAAAGCAACACAGCCTCCATCCATTGTCTGAGGGGCGGGGTGGAAGGTGGTGATGCTTATCTGCAGCAATCATTGAGCAAGAGGCAGGGTACATTCGCACAAGTCCATCACATGGCATCAAGGAGACACATACAACAACGCACGCACACACTCATACCAAAGAGAAGTTTAGAGAGACCAAGTAACCCAACAGGATTTTGGACTATAGGGGGAAACCTTTGGAAGAACCGGGAAGAATATGCAAACTCCATGTAGAAAGACCCCAGGCCAGGGTTTGAACCAGCTCACATTCTGAAGAAATTCAAGAATACTATAAAGTCATTAGCATCTGTTAGCCCAGAAAGAATTACAAAGCCATTCCTAAGACCTTGTGACTCCAGCAAATCACATTGAGATCCATTATTCACAAACGAAGAAGACATGAAACAGTGGTGAATTTTAAGTTCAAGCATACTTGGGTTATGGCACAGGAAAATAATTGAAAGTACACCGGAAAGTTGACCTCTAAAGGATTAAAAAAGTTTTGATTTTGAAGTGATCTAGTCACAAATGATGTGTTATCATCTTCAACATGCTGGAAAACTGGTTGAATTAAAAAATGTCCGGACAGAAGCGTTGGCCAAAACTGTTCCAAGCAAATTTTTTTTAAGACTACTTGTAGATGGCCATTATTTTGGCTAGTGGTGGCAGAGGCTGTTTCTGGGATCAGAGACCAGTTTGTTTGGATAGCCTTTTCTCTTAATAAATACAATCATTTGAAAACTGCATTTTGTAGTTACTCAGGTGATGTGTGCTATCAAAATGAGTTTGATGATCTAAAATATTTATGTGTGACTTCAAAGCAAAAACAGAAAGAAATCGGTAAGCGGGACATGTTTTTTTACAGCACTGTGAGTGATGAGTCATAAATAGAAGGGATGACCTTCTGCATTTCATTGCAGTATGTCTGATTTAAACCTGACCAGATCTTGACCTATTCTTGTTTACCACTGCCTGCTGTTGATCTCAGTGCGCTGGCTTCTGCTTATCCACCTGATTCTTGGAACCAACTGCAGGGTCTTAAAGATCTGTGGTCACATTTATAAAACTTTGCGTAGAAGCCATACTAAAAGTGTACATATGCCAAAAAACAAAACAAAAATGGCACATACCAAAACAAATTCTCATTTATAAAACCATGTGCATGCACACCAGCATGCAATTCTCCTTTATAAATCCCAGCAGCACCCGAAGGTGTGCGTACCAGGTTCCGCGTCATGTTCTACCCTCTACAAGCCCAGATTCAACCATAAACGGTCAATGCAAAGCACCTCATGAATGGAAATGTTGATTTAAATGAGTTGATCATTTGGCTTTTTCATGGTGAAATGGCAACCACAGAGAAAAAAAATAAAGAAACTGTGAAAAATATGTACATAAAGGCATGTATTAAATGTGTAAATCAGAGGTATCAGCACATATGTCGTCCACATTAACAGAACTTTTAAAGAAGTGAACAAGATTGCGGTTTTAAACGTTGGATGACTTCGTCACATGCTGCGTGTTGAAATTCCTCTGAGGCTGTGCATCCAGATTGTCATTCTGAGGAGGGAGGGAGACCAGGAGGAATGTAAGGAGGTGCCGAGGTGCTGAACAACTACTCACGGAAGGTTTTCAGTAGTCTAAAACTGGCTGACTGTGGGAGCCCAGAATATAAAGGCAGATGGCCGGGTAGACTGATGAGGGCTGATTAGGGCAGTGGCAGATGGGAACAGGTGCAGCTGATAATCAATGAATAAATAGCTTTTTGTACAAACAACCAAACCAGAATCATAACACATTTGTTTATTATACAGTATGAGTGGTTACTGTGAGTTGTTGCAGAAAAAAAACATGCTGCCATTCGGTGGAATTCCCTGTTCATGAATATGCCACAGGATGCCACATATATGTCTAACAGGTAAAATAATATATGATGGGTCTATGTCAGATTTTATTTTCCATTAATAACTACAAATATACTACAAATAGCTTAACTATAAAATGAACAAATACATCATAAAATGTTCTAAATGCCTTTTGAAAAATCTTTGTTGTTACGATCGCTGATAATTCAGTGTAAAGAGTGGAGTAAAAAAAGTAATTATTCCATCCATCCATCCATCCATCCATCCATCCATCCATCCATTCTCTTCTGCTTATCCGGAGTCGGATTGTGGGGGTAGCAGCTTCAGTAGGGAAGCCCAGACTTCCGTTTCCCCAGCCACTTGGGCGAGCTCCTCCGAGGGAATCTCAAGGCATTTCCAGGCCAGTCGAGAAACATAGTCCCTCCAGCATGTTGTGGGGCTTCCTCTGAGACTCCTCCCGGTGGAACACCTCACCAGGGAGGCGTCCAGGAAGCATCCTAACCAGATGCCCGAGTCACCTCAACTGGCTCCTCTCGACGTGGAGGAGCAGTGGCTCTACTCTGAGTCCTCCCCAGATGACTGAGCTCCTCACCCTATCTCTAAGGTAGAGCCCAGACACACTATGGAAAAAAATCATTTCGGCCATCTGTATCCAGGATCTCCTTCTTTTGGTCATGACCCAAAGGTCATGACCACAGATGAGGGTAGGAGCGTAGATTGACCGGTAAATCGAGAGCTGAGCCAAAAGGCGAAGCTCTTTCTTCACCACAACGAACTGGTACAATGCCTGCTTCACAGCAGATGCAGCAGCAATCTGCCTGTCAATCTCCCGCTCCATCTTCCCCTCATTTGTGAATAAGATCCCAAGATACGTAACTCCTCCACCAGGGTCAGTACATCCTCCCCAATCCAGAGAAGGCACTCTACCCTTTTCTGGCTCAAGACCATGGTCTCGTATTTAGAGGCACTGATCCTTCATACTCGGCTGCGAACCGCTCCAGTGAGAGCTGTAGATCACGGCCTGATGAAGTCAGTAGAACCACGTCATCCGCGAATAGCAGAGATGCAATCCTAAGGCCACCAAAACTGATCCCAGTTTGCCACCCCAGTTTGCCAATCGAGGAGAACTGCCCCTGATGTCCACGCAATATTGCAGAGCTGCGTTAACCAATATAGCCCCACAACATCCACAGCCTTAAAGTGCTCAGGGCAAATCTCATCCACCCCCTGTGGCCTTGCCACCAAGGAGCATTTTTAACCACCTCAGCAACTGATAGCTTGATGGGTTGAGAAGTTGTCTGGCAATCAGAAGGTTGTGGGTTCGCTCCCTCAGGACGTGTTCAAAGCTCTCCCGGATGTGGGAGTTACTCTCCCTCACCAAGAAAGCCCAGCAGAGGATGTACTTCCTGCAGTAGCTGAAGAAATTCAACCTGCCAAGGACAATGATGGTGCAGTTCTACTCCTCCATCATTGAGTCCATCCTCACCTCCTCCATCACCATCTGGTACGCTGGTGCCACTGCCAAGGACAAGAGCAGACTGCAGCGTGTCATCCAGCCTGCAGAGAAGGTGATTGACTGCAATCTTCCATCTCTCCAGGACCTGTACACCTCCAGGACTCTGAGGCATGGCTGATCCCTTGCACCCCAGTCACAGACTATTTCAGACACTTCCCTCTGGCAGGAGGCTGCAGTCCATCTGGACCAAAACCTCATGCCACATAAACAATTTTTTCCCATCTGCTACCAGCCTTATCAACAAAGCCAAGATCCGCCTGACACTTGTCACTGCCTCTCTCCTTTCCCCGTTCAGGACTTACAAGCTTCTGCGTTACATTAACACACAGTCTACTGTGTATATAGCATATATATATATATATATATATATATATATATATATATATATATATATATATATATATATATATATATATATATATATATATATATATTAGGGCTGGACGATATAGAAAAAAAGCTTATTGATAAAAAAATGCATATTGATCGATATCGATAATTATTGAAAATATTTAAAACCATATTTTATGTGCAGCTCTGCCTGGACATTTTATGATATTGCTAAATTATTTAATTTTAATAAAGAACACAAACACAGAATTCCAATTAAATCTTTATTTAACTAACTTTTTTAAGTATATATATATATATATATATATATATATATAATTTTGTTTTGTCTACACCATCAACACCAAGTCAAATTCCTTGTAAGTGCAAACCTACTTGGCAATAAACTTGATTCTGATTCTCATTCCAAAGCTCTGTCTCACGGGGGACTCTGCCAGACATTCCCAGCAAACTCTCACAAAATGTTCTCTTCACCCAAGTGTTCAAAACATGCGGGCATAGGTCAGATGAAACAACAACAAAGTCGATCATTGAACTACGGCCAAGGGTGCCCTGGCGCCAAGAGCACATATGGACACCTATATGCTTGAACATGGTGGTCGTTATGGACAATCCATGACTAGCACAGAAGACCACTCGAGTTCAGATCAGGTGGGCCGTTCCTCCCAACCATGCCCCTTCAGGTCCAGTGTTGTATAAAGTACTGAAATCTTGGAGTAAAGTAAAAGTATAGGTACCGCTCCAAAATATGACTTTGGTAAAAGTCCAGATCACTGACTGAAATGTTACTTGAGTAAAAGTCTTAAAGTATCTGAAATGTCTTGTATTTAAGTATGAAAAGTACTGTAAAAATGGATGTACTCAAGTAATGCAATGAAAAGTATAAGTAAAAAGTAAAACAAAGCAAATGCAGTTTGAATGTCATTTTTTAGATTTTGGTTAACTTTTGAAAGTCAAATTCACCTAAAATAATATAAACCACCAAGTGAAGGAGAAATTTAGGCCAACTTTAGACAGAAAATATAACCATTTGTAAGCTTTCAGTTTTCCTTCTTCAAGTAAGTTCAGTACTATCCACTTTAAACATTGTACACAACCAAGTGCAGGCAAAGGGGGTGTATACTAAGAACATGGTTAAGTGATAAACCAGGCTTAGTTAACCTACAGGAAGTGGTAAACCTGCTAATAGATACACCTGCAGGCTGGCCAGCTGACAGCTTTGCTAGGGCCTGGGACATCCCAGTCTTTTTGGGCTTCCTTTTTACCATTAAATGCACAACATTCATTCGATCAGAATCAGTCATTTTTGTTGGCCATAACGCGGGATCATTGAAATTAACGCTGTGTTCTGTCTCTGAGCGACTATGCTCAGACTATCCCATCGGGCAGTAAGCCCCTCCACCTGCACTGTCTCTGTTATCGCTAGGGATGGCTCTCTCTGTCTCCTCCTCAAACACACGCTGCGTCCCCCCCCCCAGCTCTCCGCCTCAACTGGCTCTTCTGCTCAGTTCTGTCTTTCAAACTGTACATGGACCTCTGCCCTTTCTCTGCTTTCTGCTCTTTTGGCGCTAAGCTTAAGTATTGCTGTAAAAGAAAAGGTGTTTTCCCCCTTACACAAGCAAGCGAATGCTATACTTTAAAATCTCATTGATAAACGGATTGCTTCTTACCTCGCATCATTCCTCTGCAATTCCGTCTCTAGACCTGTTCCTGAAAATAATAATTTTATTTAAAAAAATATTTACTCATAAAATCCCTCAAGCCTTTGGTGTCATCTTCTCTTTTATTTCCTGTGTACCGGTGATTCTTAGTTTGCAGTGGAACAAACTTTAAAAGTTGCAGCCACCCGTTGTGCTAGTGATCAAACCATTTTATGTTGTGGTGGGGGAGGGGTGGGGGTGGGGGGTTCTAATGGCCCCTTATTTAAAGAAAACATATTACATATACCTAATATATATATATATATATATATATATATATATACATACATACATACATACATGCATATATATATATATATATATACATACATACATGCATATATATATATATATATATATATATATATATATATATATATATATATTAATAATGATATTAAATAATTTTCACACAAATATTTTCTGAAAAATTATTTTGCCTGTATTTTAATGGTCTGATTATCAGCCCCCCCCCCCCCCCCCCCCACCCCTGTCCTGTTAACCCGTTTGTCCCCCCTATCAGCAGGCATGCCTGCAGGTATCACTTAGTTAAGAAAATTAGGACTCTCTGCTATTAGATGCTTTACCACAAGGTGCTATACCACAAGGTTAATTTAACCTGCTTTACTACTGAACCAGCTTCTTATCCTGTTGGTGGTGATGAACAAGCCCAAGCAAGTCCCGACTTTGTCGCAGTCAGTCAGTAGGTGGGGTCAAAACACTTGCATGCGTGAGTGTGTGTCTCTCTCTCTCTCTCTCTCTCTCTCTCTCTCTCTCTCTCTCTCTCTCTCTCTCTCTTTCTCTCTCTCTCTCTCTCTCTTTCTCTCTCTCTCTCGCGCGCTTTTTTTGTAACGTATGTAAGCACAAGTAAAAGTCATCAAAAAAGTTTATACTTAAGGAAAGTATAAAGTACTCCAAAATATACTTAAGTACAGTAGTGAAGTATTTTTACTTTGTTGCTATACAACGCTGTCCAGGCCTCACTGTCATTGCCCATTTGAGCGTTGAAGTCCCCCAGCAGAACAAGGGAGTCCACAGGAGGGGCACTCCAAAAAGGATGGGTAATCTGCACTGCCGTTTGGCGCATAAGCACAAACAACAGTTAGAACCCGTATGCAGAGGGAGGCCACCCTTTCGTTCACCGGGGTAAACCCCAAGGTACAGGCACAAAGATGAGGGGCAACAAGTATCCCCGCTCCTGCTCAGTGCCTCTCATCTGGGGCAACTCCAGAGTGGAGACACAGAGTTCAGGAGGGTGACAGCACAGGAGGAATCTTGGAAGCCTGCAACGCTCGACAATATCTGGAGGCTTATGGCACTCTGGAGAGCATTTTAGAAGCTTGGAGAACCCCCAACCAGGCTATGGAGAACTGAGCACAAGCCTGAATAACCCTTGGCGAGGCTCTAGAGAACATGGCCTATCCACCTGGACACCCTCGTCGGATAGTTGGGGAATAGCCACTGTCACTGCTGTACTCTGGAGAGAGGGGACAGTGGGCTCAGCTGCACTCTGGTATGGTTCCCCAGAAGGCACAGTCCATTTCCTTCAACAGCAGCGGAGAAGGTAGGATCTCGACTTTCCCTCCATAATAATCTGTTGGATCCACTGATAAGCCTCATAGGAATTCCAAGCTGGTCTGTCTACTTGGCCCAAATCCTCTGCCATGACTCAATGAGAGATGGACTGTTGTGCGATTGCAGTCCATATGTTATATTTAATGTTTATTTAATAACTCTTGGTCTGTTAGGTATTGTACGGTGAATATCAGCTTAATCAGCTGATATTAGGACAATAGTTGAAAGTGTGATTTGAGCACTGGCATTCTACTAACACTGCACACATATGGGATAAATGAGTGAGAACTTCTCTTGAAGTATAAGAATTTATTTGCAGAAATAAAATGAACATCCAGAGAATGCCATTATAGAATGTTTACCTGAATTAACCGTACATTTCGGTCAACAACTCTTCTTTAGTAGGCTCGTGAAACTTGACTAAAACTACTAAGCAAAATGAAGATTAAAGAAACTAAGGAACTAATTACACATAGAAGAACAAAAGGGCAAATAAAAAAATATAGTTGAAAACCATCACCAAAAGAATGATTCGGTGAATATTTGTTTCACTGCAGATCTAAGTTAGAGAACAGGAGTTCATCTTAAACAACATGGAATGACGTTAAATTAGCTTAACTAACTTACAACAATATTTGGTATGTGTTTATCCCATTCAAAATGCAACTCCAAGTTAGGTAAAACATTATTTGAGAAAATAACATTATGAAAAAATCCATAATTTCACCCATCCATCTTTTTCTGCTTATCTGGGGTCGGATAGCAGCGTTAGTAGTGTTATGCCATCATGACGTAACAAACTGCAAATCCCATTATGCAATACAGTTAGGGTGACCGCCCCGATAGAAACCTTATCTGGTCACCATTGAGATGACTATGAAAGCGTGTTGCGCTATCATCTCAGTCTTCTTTCTATGGCAGCCGCCTTGTTAAGAAGACGCTCAGCTGATCCCCGCATGCATATTTGCATGTGGTCTGTGATTCAATTTTCAGCCAGTCCAAGCTTCGCTGCATCACTTTGCCCTTGCACCCAATCAGGGAGGTCTTGACTTTAAAATTAAAGTTAATTCATTTTTGATCCCACTGGAAGCCGTTATCATCCAGAGATCGACGAAATCCGCTCATTTTGTTTTGGCCAAACAAATTGTCGGAGAACCGCCCAGGGAACGTGGTGTATCAGGTTGAATCATTGTAGGAGCTGGGATCACAGAACAGCTCTGCAGTTTCTAACGCAGCACCTAGAACAAAACCAGTCTTGCCAAATTTTAGAACAGAACCTCTAAATTTTTGAGTTTACAGAAAGTACTTCCACAGACTCCATGGGAGATGCAGGAAGTCAGACTGTCCACAGTGGAGTGTTCCTTCATCCTGCTGCAGTGGACAGCCCTAAAGAGTACCAGGTAACCAACTCTGCAGACACAGATGGTTCAGATTGGAGGAATGAGCAGCCATCGCACCTGACTCATACCACCACCTGTCCTGACTCTGTGCCGCCCCCTAAGGGCCAGAAGAGTCACTCAGGTGGCCCACACCAACCTAAACCCCCACCACATGTCAGAGTTAACACCTTGGAAAACTCTCACTTAGATCAGGAACATTCTTCCTTACATCAAAGGTTAGTTCACAGAACTCCATCAGGTCATGAACATAACCAATTTGACTTCCCAGGTGGTCCAGGGCCACCTCATAATTACGTTATGCATTTTCTCCAACTTGAGTCCCTTGCTCAGGACATAGAACATTTCGACCCAGATAATCATGATTCCAACATCCATAATTATCAGAAGGAAATAAAATTATGTCTTTACGACCAGCCATTTCCCTCATCTCGTGAGAAACCAAAGCTTATTTGGAACACAACAGCTAGAAGCATTCATGTTTTCATTAAAGCTATTCCTCCAGAGATTTGTGATGGTTATTCAGCTCTTTGCAAAGCTTTAAGAGAAGATTACTCTGAGTACAGGGTTCAGGCTTTGATTACTCTCACGCATTCGGCGTTATTCAACAGGAAAATGAAACACCCAGAGATTATTACTATCGCTTAAGGAACGTTTATTCTCAGGGATGTAATTTTCCAGGTCCTGAAGAGGACCCACTTTTTAAGTCATTGTTCCTCCATAATCTTCACGAGAGTGTACATTATGATGTGACTATGCATTGCAGGGAAAGTAACTTTTCCATGCATGAAATCCGTAGATATGCCCAGTTTGTTTGGAACACTCGTTTGCAATGCGACAGAAAGCAAAGCAAGCATAGAGTCTTAAACCTCCAAACAGGAAACAGGCCTAAGAAAAGACACAAATTCAGTTCTCCAGTGATCCAGCAGACCGAAAGGTTTGGAGATAGGCTCCCACGAAAGCCTAGGCAGCCAGATAAACGTCAATCCTTTTTCAATGCAAAACCAGAAGGTAATATTAGTAAAAAGTGGAACCATTCCAAAGAAATTATGCACAGTGCACAGTGGCGCAGTGGGTAGCTCTGGTGCCTTGCAGCAAGAAGGTTCTGGGTTCAAAATCCAAACCTGGGTCTTTCTGCATTGAGTTTGCATGGAGTTTGCATGTTCTCCCTGTGCATGCGTGGGTTCTCTCCGGGTATTCCGGCTTCCTCCCACAGTCCAAAAACATTACAGTTAGGTTAATTGGCTTCTCCAAATTGTCCTTAGGTGTGAGTGTGTGTGTGAATGGTTGTTTGTTCTGTTTGTCTCTGTGTTGCCCTGCGACAGACTGCCGACCTGTCCAGGGTGCACCCCGCCCCTCGCCCGGTGAACGCTGGAGATAGCCATCAGCAACTCCGCGACACCATGAGGGATTAAGCGGATTGGAAAATGGATAGATGGATGGAAAACTTTGAAAGTATCTGTCGAGATTTTCTCACCGAGTTCATCATATGTTTTAAAAAAGTAAAACAGCGAGCTGATCAAATCCGAAAGCAACCGCGCAACTTATCATGCATCAGCGTATGATAAGGTCAAACATTATTTATTCTGTTTTAACCCTTTCTTAATGTTCTAGGATTTAAGAAAGGTGGGGATTAAAGAGTTTTACAATGGTGTTTGAATTTATTTTTTTGTTTTTTTGGGGGTTTGGAATTTTGGTGTATATGTCAAAATGTTTGAAGTACATCTGATGGATGGATGGATGTCTGAATATTCTATAGTTAGAGTCAGCTCTCTGCCCAACATGTCTCAATCCCTCCCAGAGACAAGCTTCCAATGGAACTGAACTTTGAATGACTGTCCTCTCGTCCACAGGAACCCTAGTGACTCTTGTGAGATCCCTCTTCACCCGGGGATAACCGGGCAAATCAGAGTTAAGTCTTAACCTCAGCGTCAGGAGCATGAGGAAGAAATCCTGCCACGCCAAAAACAGCTTTGTTTATTTTTGTCAGCCTTTACAGTGAAGCAAACCTCAGACGGAGCTGGAAAGCCAACAAAGCAACCCATTTTCGGGATCCCATTTTCGGGATGTGGTTGCTGCTAGCCGCAGGTTATCTCATAGCTGCACAGCTGCATGCCAGCTTCTGCTGAACAGAACAACGGTTTCCCTTTCACTGCCTTCCCTGGATGGCCAAAGTGGACTGAACTCACACAAGGCATCGACAGGTTGGACAGAGGGACCCAAAGGGACAGGTTAAATGGTTGAGTGGGAAATGTTGTGTAATGCGTTACACATGGTCGCTTTAAAACAAACGGCTAACGGAATAGCTCATTGCTAGTATTCGGTACCATGTCATTGACGAGTGTGTTTTTATGGTTATGACAAAGGTTATCTCTACAAGGGTTTCATACATTGATAGGACATTAATGTTTACGTTTTCTCGCCCATTCAATATGACTAAAATAAAACCAAAGCTATTATTTGTTAGCGGCGAAAGTCCACTAGCCAAAATGCTATTAGCTTCTGGTAATTTCCGGTCCCGGTTTTTCTGCAAAAGCCCGTTCCAAGCATAAACCTTGTTTGTTCTGCTCTACTATCATTCGATAGAGCTATGAGCCTTATTCCCAATATATTGAATATTAATGTCGGTTTAAAGGAAATTTTGATAGCTTTAACTTTAACTTTTGGAGTTCCCAAACGTGAAGTGCAGCAACAGAGAATGTTTTAAAGGTGCTTATGTGTTAGAAACAGATAGATGTTACAGCAAAGAGATTAAAGATAAAAGCGAGAGAGTCTGGAGCAACAAACCACAATTCACACCGTGACAATAGGAAGTGACACAATACGCCTTACCGCAAACAGAAAGTCTTCACCACAATAGACCGGTACAGTGCCGCTTCACTGCAGACGCAGCGCCAATCCCCCTATCAGTCTCCTGTTCCATATTTCCCTCATTCGTGAACAGGACCCCGAGATACTTAAACTCCTGCACTTGGGGCAGGACATCCTCCCCAACCTGGAGAAGGCACTCTATCCTTTTCCAGCTCAAGACCATGGCCTTGAATTTGGAGGCACTGATCCTCATCCCATGATTTTCTAAAAAGTGTCAATAATCTTTAGGACACTTGAAATTTATTAATATGATTATTTTATTTAAGACTCAAATTGGTAACTTAAGATGCTAGAGGCCACTGTAAGCAGACACTTGACCGGAAATAATGTGGTGGCCATTAGCCTCATGGGTTAATCTCAAGCTATGCAAAACACCATTAAATCAACATTAAAGTTCCTATTAATGCTGTACTAACACTCATAGTACGGACGATGGTGGAGTGGAACGAAAAGAAGCATTTTTTTGTGGGATGTGTCCTGTGGGGCATGGAGGCTGATTCGTGGGGTGCCTGTGTCTTGGGGCTCTGGGAGATGCTTGGAGTGGGGTATCTGGTGGGTCTGGCCCCGGAATCTGTGGTCCCCACCTGGGCGGGGCTTGGGGGACCTTAGGGCGGCCTCCGGCGGCTGCTTGCGATGCTCTTGGGGGGGTTCCATGCTGACGGACATGGGTTACTGGCCTGGTAGCTGTGCTGTTCCTGGGGTGTGTCATCCTTGGGCTGGTGTCCTGGTGAGGCGGTTTGGGTTCTGTGGAGTATGTTGCTTTGGGCTTGGGCCGGTGTATGCCCGGGTATCTGGCCCTACCGGGCCCTCTGGTGTGCTGAGGGGCCTTGGGGCCTGTTGAGCTGTGGGTATGGACATTAACATCTCAAGGCAGATGCTCTCCAGTGTGGGGGGGGGGGGAAGGGGGAAGGGGGGGAACCCAACCTGGGTGTCTATATGTGTGTTGAGAGTTGTTTGAATGTTAGTGTTGGGGTGGGATTACATTTTCACGTGGGGGGGGGGGGGGTGTTTGGTGGGCTCCGTGTCCGGCTCCTTATCACATTTTTTTGTTACCTTCAGGACAGCCAGGAGGTATGGTGGGCGGGTTGGGGGTGGTGGTGTTGGTCTTGGTGTGCGGTTTGCTCACGGGCCCTGCTGCCTGTCCCTGGCGTGTCCTTTGGGCTATGGTGGTGCAGCTGGCAGAGCCTCCTTCTCTGGGTGGGTTTTCGGAGAACAGGGGTGCCTATCGGAGTCAGCAAGAGAGCTGGCTTCCTGGGTGAGCCTGAGGCTCCTCAGTCCTTTCCTTCCCATCCCTGGACTCCTCCCTTTGCTTGCTCTATCACGCTACCACACACGTTGGACCTTGGGGAGGGGGGCGTTGCTGGAAGTTCCCACTTTCTGGTGACATCCCTGACCCCAATTTTATTATGCATCCAAGACACTTTCATTCACAACATTTTCACTACACACATATATGTATGCCGTTGTTTGGGGGGATGGGGGATAAAGACATCTGGGGGGGGGGTTATTGTGTATGCCTCACCCTGATGGCTCCCTCTGCCCCCACTCGCATTTAGACATTGAGGGTTCCGGGTAGGTTGCTCGGAGGGGGTGTGCTGGAAGGGTGTGGGGGGTGGTAGAAATTCAGGGTTTGTGGAGGGGGGGCTCTGGTTTATTGGCTCGATCAGTTCATGTTGGCCCCGTCCCCGAGGGGATGGGCCCGGGGGTTGTCTGGTGTGGGTACGGGATGGGGGATAACTACCCAAGCAGGAAACGGGAAATTTGGTTTGTGGTTATGGTGGTGCCCCCCCATCTTGATTTTAGGGTTCACCTACTGGGTACGGGGGCCTGGTACCCCTTTGGGTCGCCGGTGCCTGAACATGGGAATATGGGATGTGAGTGGTAAGTACGGATGTGTGTACTGTGGGCCCCTTTTTTAATTATTATTTTTTTTTATTTTTAAGGAGTGTTTGCATGTGGGGACACTAGGGTAGAAATGAGTGAATGAGACTATATGTAGTTTTCTGTTTGTTTATTTGTTGTTTATTTGTTATTTGTAGTTTGGTTTGTTGGCTCCAGGTCTTAACCTCAGTCAAATCTCAAAAAACACAATAAAAACACATTAGAAGTAAACCATTTTAAATGGCTTCAACCCATATTAACTTTCCCTATCATCTCTCTCTGAAACCTCTGCCTTTGTGTCTGGTTGTGGGGACAGGGTATCCGGGGTGAAAGCAGTTCTCACTCTCCTTTATTGTGGGTTCTTTGGGCAAATCCAGCCGCAGCAAGCAACTTCATGCAGTCTCGGATCAACTGTCCTGCAAAGTTGGGAAAGATCACAAAAGCTGGTTTTTGTAGAGGCTAGTTCCTTGCTCCGGCATCTGATTCCTCAGAAGACAGACTGTTGCCACTTAGCTCCATTTCCAGCTAGAGTACATGTTTGCGGGTCTCTCCAATGTGAAACTCCTCCTCACGATGGCCCAGGAACAGAGGAGAGAGCGGCCTCTCTGGTGCAGCTGACGAGCAGTGGGCAAAAGAGGGTGATTGGTCCGGGCAGCTAGGCCTTATAGGGTAGTTCACGCGTGACGTCAGCGCTACATCCGGGTCACGATGGTTGGCAAAAACAGTACTGTTCTCGTCTACTACATGACAAAACGGGTGATTTAGAGCGTACTTTTAGTTTGTTTATTTTTGGAATCTAAACAATGCCTACGACTTGTTGTGCTCCCGGTTGCACAGAGAGGCATTCCAAATCGTTGGATGTACGTTTCTGTCATTTACCGAAGGACGAAGAAAGAAGAAAGAAATGGATACATTTAATGAAAAGAGCGCAGGCAGAAACTCCCAATGGACTGGGGGAGCCATCATGCTACGACAGAATTTGCAGTCTACACTTCATCTCCGGTAAATACAACTTAATTCTGCTCTAGTCATTGTTCTACTTAAATAGCGGCGGAGGGGAGGTGGCGATCGCTACACGGGCCGGAGAAGTGGCTGCTGCTGCTGTAGCAGCCGCTTCTCCGGCTGCCTGCTGCTGCTGCTCCAGACAGCCGGAGAAGCGGGCCGGAGAAGCAGACAGCGGCTGCTCCAGACAGCGGCTCCATTACGCCCCCGTTCACGGGCGCTAGTACTTCTGTGTTTACGCTGCAATGTCGCCGACACCCCCACCCATTTTAACAACACAAAAACACCAAAATAATCCATAGTGAACAATGTTTTTTTTAACCTACCAGGCGGGTCTTCCTCTCTGCTGAGACGCGGCCTGTGTCCTACGCTGCTTTGTGCTGTTGCACAAACGTGTGAACAACATCCATCCATCCATCCATCCATCCATCCATCCATCCATCCATCCATCCATCCATCCATCCATCCATTTTCTGACCCGCTTAATCCCTCAATGGCGTCACGGGCATTGCTGGAGCCTTTTTCCCGATATAAAATAATTGTAGGCTTTTGTGCTCTCTCGTCTGTACTGGCCTGCATGTTTATAAGGCAGCTGTATATGTCGCGGTATGGAACCCTTGGCCAGCATTTCACAGACTCGCTCCGTCCCTTCAGGCTTTTGCTGTGTGGATCTGGCAATCTGATACCATCAATCATCAACTTACTCTTAAAACGATCTTGTGATACGTTATCTAAAGAAGAAAAATATGTGGAGAACTCGTCAGTTTCTCTGTTTGCGTCTGCCATTGTGTTCGCCTTTTGCCAACCAGTCCAGCGCGCATGCGCGAAAAACCCGGATCAAAACAATAACAATGAACTGGTCTATAGTTTCAGTAGCTACCCTGCTGTGAGGGGCTTTCCCTTGTGGAGGGAATCTCTGCTGCTTCTTATAGCATTAGTGATAGTGTGAGTTTATTGTAGCTTTCAGCCAACAGTCTAATATTTACATTCTCTTTTGTCTTTTTTCCCAACATCAATCCAAACACAGATGTTGATGAGGATGTTTAATGGTAAATAAACTTAAAAAACTTGAGAATAACACATGGAGCAGGCAGGAAAAACTAGGCATTATCAGTGAGACAACAGAACCCATCAGAGAGTGAAGAGTTCTGGGGGTTTAAACACATGGAAGGAAAGGAGAATAGAGACAAGGTAGAGGTGAAGGTAATCAGAAGAGAAACAAGTAACAGCTGGGAGCTAAGGTACAAAGAGCTGAGGAAGATGGCAAAAACACAAGACACAGATCTACAGAATCCACAGAGAATAAACTAAGGTGACAACAATGGACAATACAAACTAACACTTAATAAACTAAAGACCACACGATCCAGGAACACAAATCCAAAACCAAAATACAAATCTCTGGAGATAGTGACAAGGAATGACATAATGTGGGAACATCTTGGGCACAATAATGAACACAGAGAAATAAAGAGGGTGTTACAAGACTTTCTAGAAGATAATAAACAACAAGGAAAAGATCCAAACACTTAAGGACCATGAAAGAGTTAATATGTATTTCATTGCTAAAAACCTTACCAATTCAATTACAGTAAGATTTGGTTCCTGGAGAGAAGAAAAGGCTCTGTGGAGAAATATGGGACTATATATTTTAGAAACAATATAAAACTATTTTAAATAGGATTTAATATGGAGTAGATGGTGAGAGAGTACGAAATGAAAATAATGAGCTCTTGTTGTAGCCATTTTCTAGGCTTTCCTTCAGGACATTCAGGGAAAAAAAAGAAATTCTGTAGTTCATCCTGGGGGAAAAAACCCTGCATGGGCACATTTTTCTGCTCCTCTTGGAGACAGGATGCTTCTGGTTTACATTGTACTGAGCAGATCAAAGAAGAAAGCCTTACATGTTTCATGTGCAAGCTTTAGTCAAAAACACCTACAAGGTTCCTCACAGGTTTTTTCTAACTGATCTAATTCAGCTTAATCCATGGAAGCTAAGTGTTCAATAATTATAGCATTATGCATCTTTGTCTCTAATGAGTTTGCCTAACAGAAAGATGAGACACAACTATGACCTTTGATAAACAATCCTCTAGTTATCAGACAGCTATGATTTAGAACAGCCAAATCTCTGCCAAGCCTGCCTTGCGGTGGCGACCCCTGAATAAGGAAGCAGCCTGAGGTTAGTGACAAGGAATGAGGGACTCGCATAATAAACTTTGCTGCAAATTGAAATGTGTGTAACTGACTTTGACTTTGTCTGGTTGGTTTGAAATTTAGTACATATCACAAAATGTGAATCCAATGGATATGAATGCTTTTGCAAGGCAAGGAGAAGTAAATATCTGTATAATGACACCATGTTTAAATCTGTTCAAGTTTTGAGCAGGATGGAAATTCTTTTGATCAAAAATCCCCATCACGACCTCACAATTTTACACTCCAAACACATGCCTACTATGTGCGTGTGCTCCCAGCAGCAGAGGGCAGCAGACACGTAGGCTGAGCAAATGTTTTCTTTTCTCTCATCTCCACCTCAGGGAGGGGCTCATTAAATCAGTCTCCCCATCTCTGGCTGATGAATTCTTCATTAAAACACTATGATCCAGCCTGCTCTCTTCTACAAAGACATTTTAAAGAAGCGCAATTAAGTGGGTCTTGATGATCTCAGAGAGATGATCTTTTGCAGCTAAAAGCTCCCTGAACGCAGCCCACTGGAGCCTTTCCAGAGTGATAGCTCACACGGAAAAACAGTCCACCAGCGAATAACAAAAGGAAGTCAGCTGCTTCACGGGGATTTGGATGTTCAAAGGAGCAGCTTATGCCTTTGGGCCATGCAGGGCCCTCTCGAGTCAGAGAATGAAATCTGTTGTTTAACAAGCCTTTATTGGAATCCTCACGAACAAAAATGTTGAAGATCGGGGACAAACAGAAGCCCACAGTGGTGGCACACATGAGCCCGAGATGAGAGAATATTTGTCAGTGAGCCCATACCAGAGTGTATGACTTTCATATTGGTATAACAAAATCTATTGAGTGACTCAGTGTTTGTGTGTGTGTGTGTGTGTGTGTTTTGGTGCGGGCCAGGATATGCTGGGCTTTAGGTGGTGGATATAACAGAGCCCGCTGCCTCTGTTCTTTGGTCTACTGGAGGTTTCTAAAGAACGATCTTGGTGTGTTTCAGGTGTCCCATGGGTGTTTCAGAAAGCCGGACACTGCCTCTGAGCTTTACCGTGCTTTGTGGGACTTCACATTTAAAGGCAAACACCTCCACAGAACTCTGTGTTTCAGCTTTTATGTTTACTCCTTGGAAGCTTGAAGTGGGGCAGAGAGATTTGAAGTCTTGCTATAACAGGTAACCAATCAGGCTGCAGTGTCAGATGTCATGGAAAACTTTAGCAGATTCCATATCCTATGCACCCGGGCAAAACCCGTGTGTAACGTCAGGTTGTCCGGAAAGAACAGGAATGTTGTTGGGATGACAGACCAAATTATTACCAACAGATATGGAGAAAACTGTACTTTCTGTTTTACCCCTCAAGGATTTGTAAGGCAACTGTTAAACTGATGATGTAAAAGCTGTCTCATGGGACTAACGTAACATTTTCTTGTAAAACTATTGTATCTTAAAGTAGATGTTTGATATAGATTTAGAACTGATTGGATTAATATCTAATTACAGAATATAGGTATCCTTAATTTTACCTTGGTTCTTTATTTGCCATATTTATTACAAAAACATATGCAGCCATGTTAAAAGAAAAGTATACACCTTTAGATTTTATATATGAGGACACTGAATAGAACAGTAGAACTGAATATAATTAAAAATTATCTGGTTTGTTTTATAAAGAAACTCTTTAAGCCTGACGGACCCACATGTGGGTCCAGCTGAGGCAGGTGTTTAAACTTCGTCTCTAAACAAGGTGAAACACGGCTCTTTTTTCTAAGTGGCTTGCAGGCTTTCATGTTTCCAAAACAGTCCCCCAATTTCTTTGTACAAATACTTATGGCTTTACAGCTTTTTAAAAAACCTGGTGAGATGTAAAGGTCCTCTAAAGACGGTGGACATTTAGGAAAAACAACATTACACAAAACAAATCCACTGGCTGAAACTGGCAAAACCCCAATTCCTAGTTTTGAAAAGTTCCTCTTTGTAACACTATATCCAGCAATGTCATTTACATGCATAAACAAGCTCATGATTTAGCTTTACACATTGCTTTGCACATTATTGCCATAATGCCATGCACTATCAGAATCAGAATCAGATCAGAATCAGATATACTTTAATAATCCCAGAGGGAAATTACTGTTTCAGTACAACCGCCATAACATAACATACATCACAAACATTTCAGGGGGAGATAATTTACTGAGGCCATGCTGCCAAGGACACCGCCTTACACGGTGCCCACAGGGTGCTGCCATTTACTCTGTGGAAAGATAGGGGCCACAATAGGAAGGGAGAGGGAAAAACACATATTTCACACTTTATCCTAATAACAGGATACCGTTTGAGATATCAAAAACCTCTGGCACGAGAAGCACAAATATGACGAGACACATATAAGCAGAAAGATAAACATTGGAGACTGGTCATGTGTAAGTTCATATGTTGTTATGAGCATCAGTTATGTGTGTCTGTTTGGGTGAGAGCGTTTATATTTCCATGAACACTCTCCAGAGGCCATTGTCCTTGGTGTTGTCAACCTGCCAACAGTTCAGAAAGCATCCGCAGGTGTCAGCGGGGAAGGAGGGAGCAGGGGAGAGTTCTGAGCTCACTCGCCATGACAACCAGGGAATGTTATTGATAGGGGAGGCATAATCCAAATACTTTATTATTTATTAATAGTGTTTTTGTAATTTGAGTGAGGCTCAATTTTTTTAAATTTTTGTTTTTGTTTAATCTCTAATTAATCAGGCCTGGTAACAATTGCAATGGTGGTTTCACTGTAAAAAAATATATTCCTTTTTGTCTTACAGTGGAATTTGGAGGCGGGAGATGAACGGCTGAGATCTTGTGAGAGCTGTGCGTAAGTTAAATGCCGGCATACATGTAGTTCAAATCATAGACATTATATACATAGACGCCTCGTTGGGCGGGTTCTACTTATGCTGCGGATTTGTCAGAGCGTCCTCCATGTTGTATGTGGCAAGTCTGCAGTTAGACTCAGTCACTTAAATATGAAGGTTGTTTTGTTCCAGAAGTATTTGTGCCTTGTAAGCATGAATTTGAAGTTGTAGAGAGAGTTTCATTCAAAGTTTTGCATTTGTAAAATAAAATAAAAATCACAATTACAATTCTTTTTTACACCTGTTAAAATTTTTTTTAATGTTTTTTTTCCTCTACACAAACACAAATCAATAAATACAACTGCACAAATCTGCTGCTGTGAGTCACAAATTCAACGTTACAAGTTACGCCTTCATTTTCAATTTTGACACAAATGTCTCACCGGTAAAAATGATCTGTGACTTATGGGTAGTACCCATGATCGGACAGCAGGGGGCACTGTCTGCTCCGTCAGTCTGTACCATCCGGAAATACATATATGACCTACTGGCTTGTTGCCTTCCATGTACCCTGCCGCTTATGCCTTCGAAGGACGCAGTGGTCACTGTCACTATCCGATCCGTGGTCTGTGTACCTTCAGGCAATTAGTTTTTTTTTTCTGGAAAACCAAAAACGGAAACTACTTCCGTTTTCCCATTTGCAAATCAAAACAGAAAACAAAGCCGTTTTTTCTTTTCTTGTCACCACAATTTAGAAATGAAAAACATTCCTGTCAGTAGTATGACGTCACCTTGTGGGGATTTGGTATAAAAACTTGTTTAAGTAAATAGTGTAACACTTCAATTAAATATTAACCACTTGGTCTCAACTGTGGACGCAAGAGGAAGTTGTCTGAAAGGGATGTTTGGGTGCTAACCTGGATTGTATCCAAAAAACCATGGCTCCCCAAATCACGGCAGAATTAAATGTGCACCTCAACTCTCCTGTTTCCACCAAAACTGTCCGTCGGGAGCTCCACAGGGTCTATATCCAGAGCCGGGCTGCTATAGCCAAACCTTTGATCACTCGTGCCAATGCCAAACATCGTTTCAATGGTGCAAGGAGCGCAAATCTTGGGCTGTGGACAATTTGAAACATGTATTGTTCTCTGATGAGTCCACCTTTACTGTTTTCCCCACATCCGGGAGAGTTACGGTGTGAAACCACAAAGAAGCATACCACCCAGACTATTACATGCCCATAGTGAAGCATGGCGGTGGATCAGTGATGGTTGAAAATGTCCTATGGCCTGCACAGTCACCAGATCTAAATATTGAGCCACTTTGGGGGTTTTGGAGGAGCGAGTCAGGAAACATTTTCCTCCACCAGCATCACGTCGTGACCTGGCCACTATCCTGCAAGAAGAATGGCTTAAAATCCCTCTGACCACTGTGCAGGACTTGTATATGTCATTCCCAAGACGAATTGACGCTGTATTGGCCGCAAAAGGAGGCCCTACGCCATACTAATAAATTATTGTGGTCTAAAACCAGGTGTTTCAGTTTCATTGTCCAACCCCTGTATTTCCGGATGGTACAGACTGACGGAGCAGGCAGCGCCCCCTGCTGTCCGATCAAGGGTACTACCCACAAGTCACAGATCATTTTTACCAGCGAGACATTTGTGTCAAAAGTGAAAATGGAGGCGTAACTTGTAACGTTGGATTTGTGACTCACAGCAGCAGATTTGTGCAGTTGTATTTATTGATTTGTATTGAGGAAAAAAAATTATTTGAACAGGTGTAAAAAAAAAACCAAGGCGTTGGGGTTCCTCCTGAGGAGCTGGCCCAAGTGGCCGGGGAGAGGGACGTCTGGGCCTCCCTACTGAAGCTGCTGCCCCCGCGACCCGACCCCGGATAAGCGGAAGAAGACGGACAAACGGACGGACGGAGGTGTAAAAAAAAAAAAATTGTACTTGTGATTTTTTTTTTTTATTCTACAAATACTATTCTACAATACTTGGAATGAAACTCTCTCTACAACTTCAAATTCATTCTTACAAGGCACAAATACTTCTGGAAAAAATGACCTTCATACGTAAACAGTATCAGAGGGACTTTGATCTCAGAATATACTTTATATTCGTAATATTTTTATAATATTACGAGCTTATTTTCGTATCCTTTTGGCTTTATTCTCCTGACTTTATTGTCGTAAAGAATAAAAATAATATAAGAATCTAACCTGGCCCTATTACTCCAGGTCTAAGATAGTTCTGCAAACTGACTATTCTGGAAATGTTCCCCCTTAATTGTAATTATGACATTTTTCTCATAATATTACCACTTTTGTCTTTTTTTTTTTTTTTTTTACTTTATTCTCCCATGTGTCATGTTTGGTAGGAGTCGGAGCCACATGCTGAACACAGATAGAAGGCAGATAGTTTTAGCGACATTTATTTACACAGCTTGGCAGATCATATAAAAACGCTGCTGAAGCTCGAGGAGGCCTCGGACGGACCCGAACGGGATCGGATCTGCGAGAGGGAGAAGAAGAGATTTTATCTGAGAAACGGAGCAGGAAAGTGAGAGGGGAAACTGGAGAGGAGCCAGAACGCCACCGAGGGAGGCAACGAGGAACGTCGTCTGCCAGAAGTCTCAGGTAACGGTGTTCAGGAGAGTGGTAGTGGCCTGAATGAGGAAACGCTCTGAGTGGAATCAGAGGCTGGCACCTGGAGCACAAAAAGGAGCAGTAATCAGCAAACAATGAGAGGCTGTCATCTGACAGTGGCCACAGAAGCATACCACGGGAGATATGTTAACACACTGGCGACTTCTGGCTCTCAGATCACTCCCTTTAACTCCCAGCCCTCAATGCTGCAACGAGCTGCAGGTGTGAGGCACGCCCACCTGTCAGCTGCAAGTCATCTGTGGAAGGAGGAGAGGGAAAACACAACAAAAAAAGGGCAGATCTGCTTACCCCACCGCTGAGCCCTGACACTATGACTTTTTTCTTATATTAGTAATTTTATCTCTTTAATACTCCCCCAAAAAGTCTGTTGCTAATCTGTGTCTATACCAGATCTTAAAAAGGTTCACACGGTTTTATGAAATAATGAAGACCACAATGTTAAGATTTAACCAATCGATTTTATATTCATAACACACACACACACACACACACACACACACACACACACACACACACACACACACACACACACACACACACACACACATATAAACATAGATCTATAATCTGGACATATACTTATGTATAAACACACCTATTTATTTAGAATACTTCAAAATCCTACAACTGTAAGCAATCTTAACTCACCTGAGTTCCCTAATGTGTTTGCGGCCTGCTATAACTCAAGACAGAGAGGAGTAGCAATTTTAATCCACAAAAACGTTAGTTTTACAATGTTAGACAAAATTATAGAGCCTGAATGTAGATTCATAATAATAAAAATATCCATTCATAACCAAAAGTTATGTATTGTCAGTTTATATGGTCCAAATATTGAAGACTCCTCATTCTTCCACAAGCTTTTGCATGCACTTTCAAAACACGTGGATTGTTCTCTAATCATTGGGGGTGACCTCAACTTTGGTCTAAATGGCGAAATAGACAGGTTCAATACAACATGGGATCCGTTCTTCGTACGTTGCTTAAAACATCCAAGATCAAATGACATATCCAAGATGATTTCATTCGGCTTATCATGATCCGGCTAATTGGGTTCTTCGAACACACCTGTTGTTTATGATTAGTATGGCTGGATTGAGTTATCTGAGATAACTGCGCGTTCATGCATTTGTTTAAAAGGGGAAATGTATCGATAGTAGAAACAATGATCAGCAACGCTGCTATTGGCTCTTCAGCATGGCCAAAGAACGCCCACAGTTTTTCTCCCAAGCAGAACAAGAACTTTTAATGGAAGGGTATGCCGAATTTGAGTCATTAATTAAAACGACAGGGAACAACTCAAAGTCTGCTAAAGCCAGGAGAGAGGGCTGGCAAAAAGCAGCAGACAAATTAATGCGTAAATACTGTTCAGGTAGATGTAAATACTGTTCAGGTAGATGTTTCTATCACTTTCTACAGTACGTATTTTTGCATTTTAATAATTTCATATTTACTTTGTTCTTTTATATCAGAGCCTCCACGAGACCCACTAGAACATGGGGACAAGTAAAAGTGAAATACAAGAATATTCTACAAAATGGTAGCCTTTAATTATTATACTTTATTTTATAAAGGCACTTGTAATGTCAAGAGATCCAAATTTCGTTGTCATTCCTTAGACACTGGAAGTAAAGGATGCGTGCAAACTGGGAATTTTAATAAAAAATTCTTTATCTGTAAAAAATGAAGTTCTTCCTTTTCCAAGTCATACACAGTTTACACGGTAAAACTGTATTGCTCCGTGTCTAGATAATCCATCTATAGTTTTTTTCTAATACAATATACGGCTCGACAGGAAGCAAGCCTTTCAAAGTAAAACTAAACTTCACAATAAAAATATGATTAAAAATAAAAAGCAAACCATCATACGAATAACTTAATATTTTCTATTTATGGCTCTAACACCACTTTTTCTTCTTTAAAAGCCACTGTTAAATGATGTGATTGTCTGTTTATAACAGCCATAAAGAAAAATCTCTCTACAATTACACTGTCGCGCTGCGCTAAAGGATCCTGTCTATTGCGCAATACGCGATTAATTCGAAAAACTCTAAAATTATTCTTGTACCTTCCGCAACAGGTTGCTGTCGTAACAATGGACAAGACATGGCTACAACAGGCTTCCTTATCTCCTCCGCTTATAAAGCTGCGATCTAATCCTGTTTACATGAAATAAGCCTGCTCTCGAGCAGGCTTAAGCTTGCGCACATGTTGCTATGACAACAAGTGCAGGATGTCTTTCGAACAACCAAACGATCCAAGATCATGCCAAATCGTCAACAATGAAATCAAGCTGACTGAGTTATCGACTTACGAAGAACGGGCCCAAGGACTCAGCACAGTTGGCAATCATTACATGTAGTCAAACAATACATGAGCAATTTTGGTCTTTGTGAGGCATGGCGATCTCTTCATCCTAACAGTAAGGTATATACTTTTTTTCAAATGTTCATCATTCCTACTCTCGTTTGGACTATTTCCTGATCAACAGCTTGCTGCTGTCTGATGTTTTAGATGCAGTAATATCACTGTTAGTGATCAAGTTCCTGTCTCTTTGACCATAATCAATAAAAAAAATAACCCCACAAAACAAAAGCTGGAGACTTAATACATCACTGCTTAAAGATGAAGAGTGGGCTTCATACTTGGAGTACAATGATCTACCAGGGACATCAGCATCTGTCCTCTGGGAAGCAGTGAAAGCAGTGATGAAGTGAAGTAGATAGAAAACAATAAGATTCAGGAATTAGGGGATAAAAATAAGTTTCTAGAATCCTCACAGGAAGAGGAAAAGCTGGGTAAAATCCGTTAATTAAAATTAGAACTCAAGGAATATATTGAAAAGCAAAATAAATTCTTATTACAAAGACTTTGAAGAGAACATTTTTAACATTTCAATAAGTCAGGAAGCTTTTTAGCTAATCAGCTAAAAATAAACAAAGACAAAATGACTATAGTTGCAGTCATAGACTCAACTGATAATGCCTTATGTGATCCGGAAAGTATAAACAACACCTTCCGAGATTTTTACAAATCTTTATACACGTCACAGATAAATCCGTCAGATAATGACATCAAGCAATTTCTGGATAAAATAGCACTTTCTAAATTATCAGATAGTCAAAGAATGACCCTGGACTCACCACTGACAACAAGTTGAAATTCAAGAAGCTCTAAAAAGCATGCCCAATAAAAAGGCTTCAGGTCCAGATGGATTCCTTACTGAGTTTTATAAAAAGTTCTGGAATATTCTGGCACCAACATTCCACATAATGTTGCTGGGAACTCAGGGAAATGGCAGATTTCCAGCTAATATGAATTCTGCTACCATTAGTCTTCTGCTTAAGCCAGGCAAAGATCCCATTCCCACCAGCTATTGTCCCATATCCGTAATTAACATGAATATTAAAATTGTCATGATTTGTCTTGGATGAACACAGAACACAGCACGTACACACACACACACACACACACACACACACACACACACACACGTTTAGATAAAGTCACTCCTCTCATAATACACCCTGATCAAACTGGGTTCATTAAAGGAAGGCAGTCATCCACAAATACACGCAGATTACTTAATTTAATAGATTATTCCTACAGTAAAAATATTGAATCCAATATATTGTCTTTAGATGCAGAAAAAGCATTTGACAGAGTAAATTGGACATTTTTATTCGCTACTCTACATAGATTTGGTTTTGGAAATTTCTTTATAAATTGGTTAAAAATTTTATACAGCTTCCCAACAGCATGTGTCCGGACAAATAACCAAATATCCTCCAGCTTTTGTCTCCAGAGGGGCACTAGGCAAGGATGCCCACTTTCCCCCTCACTGTTTGCCACTTTTATTGAACCTCTAGCAGCAACAATTAGACAAATTAATTAAGATTATTCAAGATGGGCTTTGCACAATCCAATATCTGTCCACAGTGCACAGGCAACAATCCTGACAAATATATTCACGCATTATGGTCATGCCCACCTGTTCAGAGGTTCTGGGTTCAGATATGTAAGGACTTGTCAGAGTGCCTGAGTTGTAAAATGTCACCTTCCCCATCAGTTTGCTTGCTTGGTAACTTTGAGGATAGCTCTTTGGAAAATAAAATAGTTCACATGGTTTTCCCTGCCCTATGTATCACAAAGAAAACTATCGTCATGAATTGGAAAAGCACAAAAAATCTCAGTATCAATCTGTATAGAGATCTTTTGTTGGATCACATTACTCTTGAGACAGCATCTGCAACTGCATCACATCAATCTCTCTGGGCTCTTTTGATTGGCTCCATCACTTAGTGGGAGTGGGGGGCTGTGGAATGCAACCTGTGGAAGTCACGGAGGTTGCTTTGGGGGGGGGGGGGGTGCCTGAGTCTATGGGTGCTTGGGGTGCTTGGAGTGGGGTGTCCAGTGAGTCTGACCCAGGGTCTGTTGCTCCCAACCAGGTGAGGGGTGGGGCTCCTTGAGGCGGTCTCTGGTGGCCACTTGCGGGGCTCTTGTGGGGTTCCGCGCTGATGGACATGGGTTACTGGCCTGGTAGCTGTGCTCTGATGGTTGGGTCCGGGGCTTCAGGGTTCCTGGGCTGTGTCGTCCCCTGGGGCGGGTATCCTGGCGGAGCCCCGGGGGTTAGGGTTCTGTGGGGTATGCTGCATGGGATGTGGGCCGGTGCATGCCCGGGTGTCTGGCCCTACTGGGGCCTCTGGTGTGCTGGGGTGCCCTGGGCCTGTTGAGCTGGTAGGGGGGCATGGACATCCATCTAATGGCAGATGCTTTCCCCTTTAAGGGGTTTGCCCCCTGCTAGTGGGGGGGGGGGGGGTGGGGATGAACCCAGCCTTGTCGGATGTGTGTTGAGAGTTGTTTGAATGGCAGTGTTGGGGTGGGATTACATTCTCGGATGGGGAGGGGGGGGGGTCGTGGGGATGTGTTTGGAGCGCTCCGTGTCCGACTCCCTATCTCGTTCCTGGTCTATGTCATCTCCCGGTGCGGGTTCCATCCAGGAGCGGGGTCTGCATGGTTCGGGCGGGTTGGTTAACTAGAAGGGTTTAATTAATTTATTTGTTTAATTAATTAATTAATTAATTAATTAATTTTTTCTCTTTTTGTTAGGTTTGGTGGGCGGGTTGGGGTGGTGGTGTTGGTCCTGGTGTGTGGTTGGCTCATGGGCCCTGCTGCCTATCCCTGGCCCTGGGTGATGTGGCGGGCGGAGCCCCCTTCTCCAGGTCGGTTTTTGGGGAACGGAGGTGCCTATCGGGGGGCGTTGTTGGAGGGTACCGCTTCCAGCTGACGTCCCACATCTCAATTTTATTATGCATTTTAGACATTTTCATTTACAACATTTTGACAATACTCATATATGTAGGGCTCTGTTTGGGGGGAGGGGGTAAAGACATCTGGGGGGGGGGGGGGGCTTTTTGGGTTGACTAGCCCAACTGGGCTTGGCCACTGCTTCGCGGAGCCTGGCCCCCCGGGGCTCGGCCCGGGGCCCCCGCCGAGGGGCGGAACACTCCTGGGGCCTCGGCTCCCCAGGGCCCGTGACCGGTCACACATCAGCGTAGCTGGCTGCTGGTGGAGCCAACGGGCTCGTCCCCACGGCTCCTGGGGGCTCCAGCGTTGCAACGGCTGGGGATTTCCTGGGGGGCGTCTCCTCTCTCCCCTCGGGGGGGGATCTCCTGTGTTTGTGTTCTCCCCTCTTGGGCACCTTTACTTTGGGGGTCCCTTTGGGCATCTGGGGTTTTTGGTCCCCTGGGGCCTGCCTCGGTGCTAAGGGGGAGGGGGTCCTTTGCTCTTCACAACCACTATTGAGCATTTTCCCCAAGATTAAACACACACAAGTGCACGCTCACAAACACCTACATGTTCTTGGATCCGGCTAGTTACATACTGATCAATTTTTATCTTCAGCTACCACTTTATACATTTCATATTAATTAATACTGTATATACTTCAGTGATGGTATCAAGGTGTTGCTGTATTGCATCTGTAATTTTATTGGATGTGCTGTTCTTTTTACATCTATCTTTTTACATCTCAGCAGACTGATGAATCTTTGTCAATCTCTCTCTACTGTCTCCTCTTTCTTTCACCTTTTCTCCCTTTTTTTCATTCTCATTTCTCTCTCCTCTTCTACTTTATCAATGTAGTGTCCACATAAACATGAATTATTCCCTACATAATAAAACTATTTACATATATAAATCAGGCAGAGCACTAAGGCGAAGGCGATAATGCTCCACTTGTGAGAATAAAATCTGTTGGGCTCTTTCTGGCATTAAGAGATCAATTCTTATTGCCACATTGCCAGACAGGACACACAAAAAATGTCTTACTGTTAAACAGGTAACAACGTTTGCATTTATAATGTATAGCTGTCAAGCTATATTTGACCAGGTATATAATTTCAGATTGAATTTGCTCCTAAACCTCTCAGGGCTTAAGCTTTAATCAATGAAGTTATTATGGACTCTTTCTGAACCGGCTTTGTTACGGCGGTTTGGTCTGAGGACACAAAGGAGGGCCAGTAACTGTTGTTCAAAACCCTTCAGATTTTCTGTCCAATGGTTCCCATTGATTTCACCATCATGCACTTGACCATTTATCTTCTTGCATGCTGAATAATTTCTATTGATTTATGAAATATTTATCAATTTCTCTGATCTGAGGCAGTTTTTTTACTTCATTGTAATCTAAATCTAGATTTAATTTTCTAAATAACAGAAAAAAATTATTAGTTGGCCTAATTTACCCATTATGATCAGGTCTGTATAGGAACAAAAACTATATGGAATAGGAGATACAAAAACAAGGGTTCAGTTTCCTGCAAATGCAGTTATGTTTAAATAGTAACTGATCTATGAGTTATTGCTTGACTGATAAAATAACAGGCTTTTTCTTTGTCAATGGACCAGCTCAATAGTCCTGCTCTTCTATAATAGCACAGTTTTCTGCCAGTTTTTTTTCTTTTAACATAGCCTTCTTTTACTATTCTGATGTGAATAATTAATCAAAAGGAATGATGTGCCTGCTTTTTAAATACACACATAATTTCCCATCTACACCACTAAGCTGTAGCAAAAGTAAATGCCGTTTTCCTTTTGCACTTATTTTCCCCTCAAATCACGCCCCGTCTAAATAATGAATTGAATTGGTCGTCAAAATGCACACTTTTTTTTTTTTACCAAGTGTGCATTTTGTGGAAAGGGTTGGTGTGCCATAGTTGCTGAGTTAAGACGTTTTTAAAAATCCTGCATTAATTTTATGAAGCTCCTTTATCAAAGTAAAAAAAGAAAAAAAAAAGCTGTACATAGTTTTAGTGTCTCTTGTTTTTTGTGTGTACTCTAAGCCGGGGTATTTCACCACAGTAACACACGAGTGAGTACAAGTGCTTAAAAAAGTGACCTTTGACCTTTCTTAGGCTCATTTATCAACTTTAGTCTGCCAGCTGGTAACAGGGGTGATTATAGAAAATTGTGTCGTTAAGAACTAATGGTATCTCTTTAAATGTAATATGGTAAGATGTCACACACCATCTCTCTAGGCTAGGGGTTAGGTTTAGAACTAAGGTGTCAATTAGTTTTAGTTTTAGGGTTAGGGTCAAGGCTAGGCCATAGAACAGCTTGAAAATGAATGGAAGTCTATTAATTCTTTTACAATCAGAGGTGTCAAAAGTATTCACATCTATTACTCAAGTAAGTATAGATACTAGGGTTTAAAAATTATACTGTAGAAGTAGAAGTATAAAGTCAAACATTTTACTCATGTAAAAGTATAAAAGTACCAGCTTCAAAACTACTTAGAGTATTAAAGTAAAAGTCATTTAAATAAAGAAATACCATTACGGACAAATGCTTAGACCTCCTTCACCGCAGGGGCATTTTAATGCACTCATCCCCCACCCCCACCAAAAGAAGACATATTTCTTTTTGGGGGGGGATTTTTCACGTCTCTAGTGGCTCACTTTTTATGAAAGTAGGCTGGCAGGAAGGGGGGTGGGAGAGGGGGAGAGACATGCGGCAAGGGACTGCGGGTCAAAGTTGAACCCGGGTTGACCGCTTCAAGCACTAAGGCCTCCGTATATGGGTCGCGCTACCCCCTGCGCCACGAGCTCACCCAAGAAGACATATTTCTAAAGGCCATTATTACTATTATCTTATAGTATGATGTTAATATTGACAAAAATTAGGATTGGCTGTTTCACCCACATAAGGCCCCTTAAACGGGCCTTATGTGGGTGAAACAGCCTTAGTGTAAACAGCCTTAGTGTAAACGGTTTACACTACACTTTTTTAACCGAGCCGAGACCAGTCTGAGCTTGGATCAGTTAACCAAGCAGAGACGACCGTTTACACACCACACTATCCCGGTTCCTTGGTTGCTTCTCGCCTCCTAGTGACGATCTGCGGTACTTACCGCTCTCTGGGATTGAAGGCGGAAGCAGCAAAACAAAACGGCGCCGCCCATAACATTCAGGATGTTATGGTTAGACAGAGTCGGCTTTTGGGACGTGGATAAGACAAACAAATGTCTAATAAGGATTTACAGATGCCGGAAACAATGACAGACACTGAGACTCATCACACTGCTAAGCAGAATCCCCACTGGAAATCGTGTGGCACGGTAAGGAAGCTAGTATTATTGTGAATGTCTGAAAATTGTCTGAATGGAGTGTGAATCGTGACGTGCAGCCAGACACGGCGGAAAAACCGCGGACAGTCAGCTGACTGTAAGGGGATGACGCAGTCTGCTCACGCGCTCTTTATCAGATAACCGGGCCAGAAAAAAAAACCAGGCCGAGACCTACTCAGGAACTGGTCTGCAGTTAGCGCCGTCCGGTTATGTTTAGCGTGGTCCGGTTTAGTCTGCTGACCGTTTACACACAAGAGTTATCTCGGTTACCGAGCTCGGACTGGTCTCGGCTTAAAAAGTGTAGCGTAAACATGCCTATTTTTGTCCACTGAAAATTAACCATTTAGTACAATGCAAATATATTAAAGGTCCATATAGGTGCAATATTGAACATCAGCATGGGTTTAATGGAGCAGAAAATCTGACTTCTAGTTGCCTTTAAGTATTGATGCAAAAAGTCAACCTTCAGAGACATTATTAATAACCTTTCACTTGTTCTAACTTTTAATGTAAATGAACATGCAAGTGTAGCTCCAGGAACAACAGACATAAGATAACAAAACTGGACATGAAAATGAGCGCATTACCCTCTTGTAACAATTACAAGTTGTGTGTATAGAGTAGACAGTGTCAAAATGAATGATTAATCCTAGCGGTCAAAATGAAAAAAAAAAGAGGAAAATTACTAATAATCCTAAAAAGGCAACGTTCTTCTACGTTTTGTTCTTCTCCTTACGTTTTTTTTTTGAGCGTTTGGCAAACAATTAGGTGCAGTACTACCTCCAATCACATTCAAAATCAATCTGTTTTGGGTAGCATTATTTATCTGAATATTTATTTATTTTTGACAAGCCAGAATGAAAACAAGCTGAAATAAAATAGATGTAATAAGACTATTTTCAAAACATAAGGGAGTTGAAAGTACAGATATTTGCATGAAAATGTAAGGAGTAGAAGTAAAAAGAGGGTTAAAAAAAGAATTACTCCAGTAAAGTATAAATAACCAAAATGTCTACTTAAGTAATGTAACAAAGTATTTTACTTAGTTACTTGACACCTCTGGTTACTATTTAGTTTTTCCTGGTCTTCCTCACCCTCGGCCAACCACTGGAAAGAGGTGAGTTCACGACTTGCTTTTGAAACACAATGTGAGGAGAAACCAGTAGAGAACTTATTTATGAGCCCAGTGCTGCACCCACCCCCCACTCCACCACCACCACAGAGCAGAACTCCCCCCATTGTTAACCTCAGATTAACTGAGACGCCACCAGCTCACCTCCATCTGTGGCTCTGACCTACATTGAGGGGAAAACAAGCTGTGCCCCAACCTCTCCACCGCCAGGCTGGGACTCCTCTGCCACCACGGGGCTCCTGGTGGAGGTGATGAGGGAGCAGAGAGAGCGCTGTTTGAACTACTGTAAAACACAGCTCCCAGATCAAAGGCAGAGGATTACCAACAGCCTGCTGTAATGAGACCACGGTGACTGGAAATCGCTGGGATGGCTCGGTGAACACCCCCCACCCCACCCCCAACCACAACATTGTTACGAGAAACCGCAGTAGAACACCCTGAGAAAGACAACAGTATTCTAGCAATGTAGGTTTCTCTGGGAGTAAACTGCTGCTCTGTGTGTGATCTTGTTAGAGAACCAAAGCTGGTGAAACAAAGCAGAACCGGAGAAAGCCTGGGAGTAAATGCATTGTTTTTTATGTCTGTTTTCTATTTAGATCATTTTTGTTCTTATGCATACTGCTTTGTTCTAATGGACTGCTTGGACCAATCCTCCTTGTTGACCTTCAGGAGATCTTTTATAAGATACAAAGATACAATTCAGTAAACACTACTTTTTCTTCTATTCTGACTATTATAAGCCCCACTTATAATAGTCAGAGGGAGACGGTCTGTTGACTCGTGTCCTGTTCTTACATAAAAAGATTCAGTTGAAATTGAAAATGGTATTTCAGCAATTTTAATGAACATAGCTTATAGATAATTAAAACCCAAATTCAGTGTCACAGAAAATCAGTAAATTAAATCGGGTCAATAGAAAAATTATGTTTTAAACACAAACGTCAGGCTTCTGTTAATTTCTGTGCTCTCAGTTCTTAGTCTGGGTTCCTTCAGCATGAATAACTGCATCAATGCAGCGTGACCTGGAGGCGATCAGCCTCTGGTTCTACTGAGTTCCACTTTTATAGCAAAGTTGTAGTGGTAAGTTATTTATCTGTACCTCTGAGAAAAGCATCATGGACTCCTCAGGTTTCCATAACAACTATTAGACACCATCTACATGCCAACTGGCTGTGTGAAAGTAAGAAAAAGGCTTCTCTTGTCCTCACAAATATAAACGCAGAGTTGGCTGAACTGTATGAGGACTTTAAGTGGAATCATTTCCTTTGTCGAAACAAAAAAGGAATCAGTGGAAAGGTACCTCATGCCCCAAATCAAGTTTGCCGGAGGAGTTGTGATGCTGTGGGCCTGTTTTTCTTTCTGAGATTTTGGAACCCTGTTAGAGTGCATTGTATTATGAGATGTTTAAAACAAAACAATATTTTGAATTAAAACCTGGTGAATAATTGTGTTTTCTTTGGGTGTTAGCAGGATGATCTGGCCAAATAAACACACAGAAACTGTACAGCAGACATGAAATCAGCTTACGTCCATGGCCACATCAGTCTACACGACAGACACAAAGTTTTAATAGTAGAGAGCTTTCCACCAATGAATAAATACACTTAAATTACTGCTGGATCTATTATTATTATTATTATCTATAAATAGATCTATTATTATTGTTATTATTAACCATTATTAATTATTATTATTATTATTATTATTATTATTATTATTATTATTATTATTATTATTATTATTATTATTGCCTGAGAGTGATTGTGGTCTTGTAATTAACAATGAAATTATACATAACCTTTTTACACATTGTTACCAGGGGTGAAAATAAACATGATTTACATCAAGGCCAGGAAAGACAAGGAATACAAAATACATTTTATGTAAGTAACATAGAGTTTTATACTGAAAATATAAAATCAATTTCAGAATAAAATGGATGAACTCGATAGACATAAAGATGATTGTGTGAAGAAAACAGGACTCACCAAAGCTGCAGGAAATGCAGCTTTGGTGATGAGAAAATCGTTTCTTCGCATCAAACATTAAGGTATCTTAGGATTTCCTCAGAAATGTACTTCCAAATAAAACAGTACAAAACATAAGTAATAGAAAAAGTATAAAAAGCATAAATCTAAATATTGTAGTGTTGAAAGGTTAAAATCAGTGTCCTCCAGCTGATCAAACAGAAAAAAGAAACAAATCATGAGGCCTGTGAAAGTGCAGAATTAATATTTTTCTCTAGTGTTTCCTCCTCTTTTTTAGGCAAAGACATTTTACAAGCGGAATTCCATCTGGACACATTGAGGTGATAACTGCAGAACAATAAAGGGATCTGTAATAAGCTTTTCTCCGTCTAATAACATGTTTGTGACAGAGTTAAATGTTCTTTCACGTTTAGACAGAGGTGGAGGAAAATGACTGAGTTTCACTACTTCAGATCTCCTAACATTGGCTTCCAGCTCCTGATATCAGTGATTAAATCTCAAGTGTAAACCAGTGGGGATTGGATCTAATTGTGTTTATTTGATAATCCTTGCTCTCTTCCCCTGTTCGCTAGCATCCTCCTCACCAGCTCAGTGTCAAACATGTTCATTCATAGCTCCTGTATAAAAGCTAATTAATTACTTTAGATAAGTGCCCTCTGTGTGTGTGTGCTCCTGTGAGCTCTGCAATTACGGCTGGGTTTCCTGACGTTCTCACTCGCGCCCGGCTCCCCGTTGCAGAGATGAGAGGAGCAAGTGACACGCTGCCTCGCTTGTTCTCCTCAGGGAACACTTATCAAAACAATACACCAGCCGTCATTCAAACACGGCCCTGCTCTCTCTGGCACTTTGAAGTCTCCCTGTCCTGTTGTTTTTTTAATCGCCTTCTTCTCTCGTTGTAATCCCACTGTAACTGCGGGGATTCTTCCCCATTTGCACCAATTGTTCCCACAAATACAACAAATAACAATACATCGGGAGCAACTGGTTCGGTTGGAGGATGAATGTAAATGGGCTGGAGAGCTGGCGCTGCCATGCGCTTCTGCCTCCGCGTTGCCAATCCCTGTAAAAAGTTAATGTAAGCAGGATTCACAGGGAGCTGGCGGTGATGAAATTATGGTGTAACTGATGCCAACGTGCCATAGTAGAGGAGTGCATGGCCGCTCATGTCTTTGAAGGAGGCTCTTCCCATCCCCACGATGCACTGCTGGAGAAGGCTGCTGTATGCTTGTACAGTACAAACGGACAGATGGAGGGCAAGCCTGCACAAAGAGCGGCCAATCATTTTACTGAACACGTTTAAGGAATTTATTCTGGATCCACTATTGCATACAGAGCTGAAATAGTAAGGAATACATGTACATAACATTCAGTGTGTGGGGTAAACACAACAGGGGTTGTTGTTTTTGAGCTTATTTGTTCAGCTAATATTAAATATTAAACTCAAAGTGGAACATTACAATTTAAAATGTTTGTTTTCTTTTGGATCAATGACTAGATTTGAAATCTAGTCACTATAATTCAGTGTATATTTGAAAGCTGATTAGCCTGGATGGAGATTTCACATGGAATGCTTTGCTTCTACATGTTGCTATGTATATCTTTACAGCATACACATCTTCCTAAAGCTTTCTTTCAACAATGGTCTTCGGGGCGCAGTGGCGGCTCAGGGGTAACACGCGCAACCCATGTATGGTCGTCCAGGTTCTAGTTCTAGCCTGGTGACCTTTGCCACATGTCTTCCCTCTCTTTCTCATCCCCATTTTTTGTCAGCTTACTTTCAAATAAGTGACTTACTTTCTTTCAAACTAGTGCCGCTATAAATATCCGCTATAATGTCTTTCTAAAACTTCACCTGTGCTCCTTGGTCTTCATGACACTGCTTGCTCACTAAGGTTCTATAAAAAAACTGTGAGGCCTTCACAGGCTCTAGATTTACACAGATGTTAAATTACACACAGATGGACTCTGTTTACTAGGTGACTTCTGAAGACCATTAGTCATATTGGGTTTTATTGAAGGGTATCAGATTGAGAGAAACTAAATGCACGCCACACTTTGCTGATTTTCATTTGGAAAAAAAATTAGATACCGGGAAAAGCATTCCTGTCTTTTCACCATAATGTGCTGCTTTGTTTTAGTGTGTTCGTGGTAGTAAATTTGTATTATAACTCCAGAACTTTTCTAATCTTTGTGACCCGTAATGACAACAAATGTCTACACTGCTCTGCTCACAAAAAAAGCTGCTCTGTCTGCAAAATACCGAGACTGTATAAACAATGTAAGGGGTGTGCAGAATCTCTGAGGGGGAAGACTGTAAAAGCCCACAGCTCCAGGAATGCCAAAACCATATATTTGAGGGTGGGGGGGCAGGGGTGTGATGAGCCACTGTTGCCTATTACTATAGCAACAGGAAGACCTGGTTGCTTCAATCAGCTCCTGGTTTGTCGGGGAGGAAGAGGATAGGCCAGAGAGCCGTGTGGGGGAGACATCTTGGTTTTGCTAATGAGGCCAGCGGGACTCGCTGGGTGTCATCCTGACTGTACGACCTCGGCAGCGTCCTGCCTGTCAGGCCACGCATGCATCTCGGAGGTCAGGGAGAAGAAAAGCATGCAGACAGACAACCAGAGTAGGGACAGCCATCATTAAAACACATCCAGTCTTCATCACTTTTCACCAGGACCAACTGTCATTCCAGACCGCTGCAGATTACAATAAACCATAATTTACCAACAGAGAGCAACAAAAACACTAGACACCCTCTACCTTCATTAACTGATTTATTATATTAGTACTTAATTAAAGCTCATATTTTTAGGGAGATATGACATCATATGTAACATGAAGGATTGGGTCTTTAGCAGAATCTCAAATGATTTACCCTAAAATGTTCAAAAACACAGCAGATTTAACATAGCCTTTTATTTAAAAAACAAAATGGAATACTTGCATGTGAAAAACTAAAGACACCTCATTATTCAACAGCTTGTAGAAGCCCTGTTTACAGGAACAACAGGAAATAGTGTTTCTGTTAGATTTTACTGCTCTCACATTATTGTTTATGACTTTCGGCCAAAGTTTCTTTGTAACGTTGCTTTGGTTCATTGAGGTTTGCAGAAAATGGTTAATAATTAATAATTGCAAAGCTGCATTAAGGTCCAGCAAAGCATTTCAATCAGGTTGAGATCTGGGCTTTGACTGGGCCATAGGAACAGCTGGATGCTGTTCTTTTTCAGCCATTCACTCACAGATTTTTAGCAGTTGCACAGATGGCCTCAGGTTTGACTCTAGTTTCAAATCCCCTAAAGTGGACCATATCAGCTCTGAACCTTACAAACTTTAAACTCCCACCAGTAGGTTAAAAAATGAGCCTCCAGAAGTAAAACTGATCTGAAGTACGTAGACAAAATTAGTTTATCTTTCAATTTTATTGTGTTATGCTATGTTGAGGTTCTGCCCTCATTATTTACATGCTATCATGACCTAGGCAGCAGACTCCAAATTTAAACAAGACATGGAGTTGCATTTGAAAGGTTTATTCCAAACAGAAAGCAGGGTGCAGGCAAGGAACCTCTGAAGGAGCAAAGAATAATCTGGTAGTGATTAGAGCTGGTTTACTCACTGCAGAGGTGTCAGGAAGGATGGCAGAGGCTGATCAGAATCCAGGGGACAGGCTTGGGTCATGCTTGGGTGCACAGAGGTAGGCAGACAAATCTAGGGGCTGGGCAAGTTTCTTAGGTCATGGTACAGATATCAGAAGCTTGGTACAAGTCTGACAAGGGCATACCAAGGCAGGACAATCCAGGATAAGTGATAAAGGCCATTGACATGGTAATCATTAGTGATGTTACGTGATGTGCCGAGGCTTCAAGGCGTGTGTCGAGTAATGGAGGGGTGGTTGTTTTCACATGTATGTTTTTTAACAGTGTCTTTCAGTTCCCGGATCATCCATTTGTTTTGATTCTGGTGTGGCTGACTGCTAGATCCTCTCACATTCCTCCTGCACCCTGCAATCAAGGTGATCTGCTGCACCTGTGAGCCTCCTCTCTTACCTGTTTACCTGCCTTCAAATACAACAGGTATTCAGTCAGTTGGCAGCAGATTATTTAAAAGCCAGTGTAAGTAGAGTTCCAGCTCTCTTCATCTGCCTTATGGGCTCGATACATGGGAGGTGACGTTGCTCCCTCATATGGAACTTGTGTGATGAGGTGACAATTGCCTGCCCTTCTTCAGCTAGGTGACTGGTGAAATTTGTGCAGGTGAAATTTCAATCTCGTACAGGTAGACACGCACAGACGAGCTTGTGGTGCGACACCAGAAAGTTGAACTATGTTGAATGTTGAACTATGACAATACAGCCAATCCGTGAGGGTTTCATTGACTGACCAATAAGAGAAGGGTCCTCAGCAGAGGACCTGACTGAATCCGGACAAACATGTCCAGGCAAATACAGAGCTAAGTTTGCTGTCTTAACATCATCACCGGTAGCAGGAGCAAAGATCCTGCATGCAAAACAGCTCTGTGTATTTCTTCTCAGCCTGTACAGGGGAGCGAACCCAGATGGAGCGGAAAGCTGTGGAATTCTGAGGAAATCTGCTTAAATTAAACTGCAACGGAGTCAGAGATTGCCTGGAAGACCTACAGGCCTCCATTCCCTCCAGACGCTGTGGTTAGCCACATGCCGCTACAAGGCTAACGCTAGCCTGCCAAGAGGCAAACCAACGACTTTCCTGCTTCCAACGCTTCTTCCTGGAACGGCCAAAGTGGACAAAACTCACACATGAGGCATCAACAGGTTGGGCAGTGAGCTGAGGGTGAAGTTGAAAAGGTTTATTGGGAAATGTCTTGTAAACCGTGTACACCTGGGCTGTGTCTCATTCCGCCTTCTTCTACACTTCGAACACTTAGTTTTAAGTATGTAGTGTAGATAACACAAAAAGTCAGTGCACTTAAGGTACCCGGATGACCCCCTAAAAACGGGCACAAAATGCAGTGTGTAACGATGGGCCCTACTCGCACTAAACGGACGCCATCTTGACTACAAAGTGGAAAGGGAGAGGCTAGGGACGTCGGGAAGATGTTCCCATTTTGCAAATAATGGCGGACAATTCAGCCAAGACAGTCGGAGCTGCGACACCGCAATCATATAAATGTAAGTCATGGTGGTAATAGGAGGCATTGTACTCGATAGGTGTTTGTAAATACACGAACATACCTCATGTTCAGCCAATATTTGGAGGATCCTGCGTTGACGTCGTAGGCGATGTATTTTCCACATGCTGTGAATGTAAACGATTGTTGTTTGTAAACAAACGCCGGCATATATTTTTGGCGGGCAGAAAAATTTGCGTTCACGTGTGTTGCGTTCGTCACGTCATCCTGTCATTTCCGGTAAGCGTTTTAACATAAGTGTTCCTTTTGGAACACTACTTACGGTCGAAAGTGGGCACTACGGCAGTAAGTGGTCAGTGCACATCAGCAGTGCACTGACGGAAGTATTCGGAATGAGACACAGCCCTGGTGTTTTGAACAAAAGGCTAACGGTAAAGCATAGCTCTCAACTCTCACGCATTGACCGTGTGACACACGCATTTCATCAATTGCACACGCTCACACGCATTACTTTGAAAATCTCAATCTTACAATGAAAATGTCACTCTTGAAACGCACGCGTACGGACGCTTCACGTCATGGCGGAACCAATTTGCGGTACAATGGTTTCCGCACGTCCAGTAGTAGCGGTAACACAGCTGCAAGGACCGGCGCCGCGCAAACAAGGTTTCCTCATCCAAAGTGAAACACTTCTACGGTCCGTGTTGTGTGCGAATTAAATGGTAAGTCTGCATGTGTTATTAAAGTCCGTGTAAAATAGTGACCGTCTTGAATCGAACAACAGCACATCCCCCCCCCCACCCCCCCGTTGGACCGTCTTCAATCGAACAACAGCAACCCCCCCCCCCCCCGTTGGACCGTCTTCAATCGACCAACAGCACCCCCCCCCCCCCCGTCAACAATCTCACTCTCAACAACCGTCAAAAGTTGAGAGGTATGGGTAAAGCATTGCTAGCATTTGGTACTATGTCACTGTCGAGTGCGTTTTAAGGTTTAACAGAAAGGTTACCTCCACAAGGGTTTCATACATTGATGGGACATTAATGTTTACGTTATCCAGCCGCTCATTATGACTAAAAATAAAGCAAAAGCTTTCATTTGTTAGCGCCGAGCGTCCGCTAGCCAACATGCTATTAGCCTTGCTAACATCCGGTTTTGGACCTTTCAAAAGAAGTACGTTTTAAAACATAAAGCGTAGCTGTTCTGCTCCGCCATCCTCCGATGGTGTTATGAGCCTTATCCCCGCATTACTATCGAATATTAATGTTGGTAAAGGCAATTTTGATAACTTTATGTTGTAACCTCTTAGCCACCGAGTTGCTACAGCAACCCCAGACGCCCGGAGGGAGAATCGCATTAACAAACTCGGTCGTAAGGGTTTAAATGATCTTACCGGACAAACCTGTCATCAGAATATTATTTCAACAAATAATGTTTTGTTTAACTTGGGCTTTGCATTGTGAATGGATTGAAATACATGGCAAATGTTTTAACTCCATTCCATGTTTTTGGAATCAGACCTTCAGTGAACAAGGATTCACTGAGTTATTATGATCATGATCAACCACTATTGTTTGTCTTTGTTTGTTTTTGCATGTAAATAGTTCCTTATCTTGGCTTCTTTTTATCTTCATTCTGCTTAGTAGTTTAGTTAAGTTTCACTAGCCTAGTAGAGAGAATTTACTACTCAAAATATTTTGTTAATTCAGATAAACAGCATTACATAGTGATGTTCTCTGGATGTTCATTTTACTTCCATTATTAAATTCTTGAACTTGAAAAGAAGTTGTCACTCCTTTATTCTATGTGTGTGCAGGTTTTGCTGTTAAAAGATCGCTAGTGCTCGAATTCATCCCTTTCAACCATTGTCTTGATATCAGCTTAAGAGCTGATTATCACCAGACAATACTTAACAGGCAGAGGGTTATTTATGAAACATTAAATAACATTAAACAGTGTATAATTGCACAACACAGTGATGCATAAAAAGGCAGCCGTTTGGGAATTCGTTGGTGCTGGGTTGATGTTGTCTGGTGTGTTTTTTTCCCCCATGATCTTTTAGTGAGCATTTTTGTAAGTTTCTCTATATTACTATCAGCATCTCCCTGGATATGGAGTCATGCGTCCCTGGAGTGGGAAAGCTTTATCTGCCACAAGTACTGTACATGTATCATGGGCCCCAGGTCCTTTGCACTTTGTAATAGGGTCTTCGGGTATCCCCAGTGTACCTACTCTCAAACGTTTTCGTAGTGGAGACTCTGACCCCATCACTATTCCTTCCATATCCTCCAATGTCAGTGAGCCCAAATCCAACATAGTGCTGAAGATGAGGATGACCTCTACTTACAAAGCCTTTTGCCCATTCTCAGACGACTTATGGGTGTCATGATTTGTCACGATGAACCCGAACACACACCACACATGGAGCTACGTTTAGATGGTTTATTGAGGGTTGATGGGTTGTTGAGGAAGGAAACCAGATTCTGTTACCGGGATGGAGCAAGTGGATGAGGAAGGCAGGAGCAGGCAGACGGGAAGAAGCCTGAAGGACCGCAGGAGAGCCTTGGGACGGGACTCAGGGCTGGCCAAAGAGCTTCGGAGCGGGATCCAAGTCAGAACCTTGCGACAGGACACAAGGCCAGCAGGTGAGCTTCGAGGCGGGAGCCGAGCTGGGCTTGGAGCGGAATCCAAGCGGGGCAGCATCTTGGAGCGGGATCCAAGTGGAGCTGTGAGGGAGGAGTGCGGTCAGCAGCAGGAAGTGAAGACGAGAGTCCTACTGATGAGGGAGGTTGAGAGACACTCGTGTGCAGAAGACGAGACGAATCGGCGGGGAAGAGTAGACTGAGGTGAGCCTTCATAGTTGAAGGCTTGGCAGATGGCTTGAGTCCGGGTTCATTGCTAACAGGTGTAGATGATTACGTTAGAGAGGAATCTGGGCTGGACGGGAGGAGGAAGGTGCTGGAAAATGCTCAGGGTGCAGCAGGCAAAAACTGCACCCGGACAATGGGAGTCTCAGAAAATCTGAGGCCAAGATAGGAATCATGAGGGTGCTCCATAGATTTGAATTTGGAGAAGGATAATTATCTTAAAGATAGTGATTCATTTTATAAACATAATATTTTTAACAAAGTTTTTGTTAATGTGCACTATTGTCTTTATTGCCTTTTTCTGCACAGTGTGTTTCTAACAGATTTTCCCCACTCAGCAACACACCTGGTTAGAGGCCGACTCTGGTAATTGGCAGCTCTATAGTCAGAAACGTGGCATTAAAGACACCAAAGATCATAGTTAAATGCCTGCCTGGGACCAGAACGGGAGACATCAAATCCTACCTGAAACTGCTGGCTAAGGATAAGCGTAAATACAGTAAGATTGTTATTCACGCTGGCGGTAATGACACCAAGTTATGGCAATCGGAGGTCACTAAAGTTAGTGTTACTTCGCTGTTTAAGTTTGCTAAAACAATGTCGGACTAATTTTCTCTGGTCCCCTGTCTGATCTGACCAGTGATGACATATTTAGCTGCATGTCATCATTCAATCGCTGGTTGTCTAGGTGGTGTCCTGAAAACGACGTGGGCTACATTGATAACTGGCAAACTTTCTGGGGAAAACCTGGTCTGATCCGGAGAGATGGCATCCATCCCACTTTGGATGCAGCTCTTCTTTCTAGGAATCTGGTTGGATTTATTAGTTCTGCAAAATGCTTACAATCCAGGGTCTAGACCAGAAAGCAGAGCCGTAGTTTAACACACCTCTCTGCAGCTTCTATACCGTTACCCACCCATTACCCCATTGAGACAGTGTATCTCCCTTGACCCAAAATAAACAGATTCAAAACTGATCTAAAAGGAGCAAATCATAAAAATCTCAGAAAAATCAATACAACTCAACTTGAACCAAAAAATAAATATTAAATCTAAAGTCTCTCCCTCCAAAGACTTTGATAGTTAATGAATTGATTTTTGATAATCAGATTTATTTATTTTCTCACTGAAACTTGTCTACAAGAGGACTTTGTTAGTATAAATGAGTCAACTCCCTCTAATTATTTAAATTTCCACATTCCCAGAACTACAGGACGAGGAGGAGTAGCAAACCATCTTTCTGTCTGATTTATTAATTAGTCCCAGGCCAAATAACTACAAATCTTTTGAACATTTAACCCTTAGTTACCCTCATCCAAACTGCAAAGCAATAAAACCTCTTCTGTTTGTTGTTTTGTATCATCCACCAGGCCCTTGCTTGGTTTTTAGATCAGTTCTCAGACCTCTTATCTGATTTAGTGTTAAACACTGACAAGGTTATTAAAGGGGGGGATTTTAACATTGATGTCGACACTGATTGTGATAACCTTAAATGTATATATAAATAAGACCAAAAAACATTTGATCAAGATAAAATAAAGGTATATACAACAAGCCTCCATCCTGGTAATGTTTTAATAGTACTTTTTGAGGCTAGATAAGAATCCTGTACCAGGCACGATGAACAGATATAGACAGATGTGGTACGATCTACCGACAGTATCACAGAACTATCATAATGCTAGTTTGGTTAAATAATAAATCACTTGTAAATAATGCCTGACCGAGTCTGACCATCTGCAATGTCTCGCAATAAAGCAGCAGCTCTTTGTGATTGAAGACCAACCATTATTAATTAAATACATCAGTTTAAAGCAACTTTAAGAGCCTCATATCATCTGAGCAATTGGCAGCTTTAGCTTCTGCTTCAGAGAACACCAACGTTCATACTATATTCCCAGCCACATTAGTCTTTTCCCTCTTGGAATCATATATTTTTTTGTGTTTTGTTTTTGTCACTGGATCTTGGATGATTCTTCATTGTTTCACTAGGAAATGCTAATAGCCATTTGCAGCTTCCTTGTTTTATCCCCTGCTGCGCAGTGTTGTACATTCTCTGTTATTAATAAACACGGAAGGCTTTCTTTACTGACAAATTGAGCAAAAACAAAGCGTAAAACACCAAAATAATAACTAATATGCCAGCAGGATGTGATAATCTTTTATAAAGATTTGACTATGCACCTTTTATGTAGCCATTAAAACTATTCTAGATCAATTGGCTTTGCTCAAAATGTGCATAAACTGACGCACTCTTGCCTTCATACTTTGTACCTTGTGCTGACAAGAATTAACAGTATTTCCTCACAACCCTTTCCTATCTGACCATTTTTAAACTCAGTTTAGTTCAACTTAACTGAGTTCTCCACTCTCAAAATACCCAGCAGAGGGCAGCAATGTTATTTCTTCCCCTTCACAAATTTATGCTTTTGTTGATGGTATTACTTCCTCATTGCATTTTGCATTAGGCAACGTAGCCCCTTTGAAAAAGAAGGTAAACGTTCACAGGAAGATGGGTCCCTGGTTTAATCCAGAGCTGTGTTCTTTGAAGCACAATGTTGGGAAATTGGAGAAACAATGGCACTCTACACATCTAGAGGAATCCTACCTAATCTGGTAAAACAGTCTACTGTTGTATATATGGTTTAAATCTTATCTGTCTGACAGATTCCAATTTGTTCATGTTTACAATAAATCTTCTTCAAACTCTAGGGTTTAGTCCTTGGGCCAATTCTCTTTACTATATATATGCTTCAGATTGGTAAAATTATCAGACAGCATGGGATTAATTTCCACTGTTATGACACTCAGCTATAGTTATCCATCAATCCTGTTGAATCTAATCAATTCGACTACAGTCATGTATTGATGACATTGAAACCTGGATGATCTTAAATGTTTATTACCAAGACATGTCATTTAAATCCTGTATTAAACAGGTTTTCAGGGATTCCTTTTTCCCCTCCGAAATATTGCGAAAATTAGAAATATTCTGTCCAGGAGTGATGCTGAAACACTTGTCCATGCATTTGTTACTTCAAAGCTGGACCATTATAATTCTTTACTATCTAGAAGTTGACAAAATACCATTCAAAGCCTTCAGCTGATCCAAAATGCTGCAGCAAGACCTCTGAGGAAAATTAAAAAGAGAGATCAGATTTTTGCTATTTTAACATTCTTTCATTGGCTTCCTGTTAAATCAAGGATTACATTTAAAATTCTCCTTCTCATGTTTAAAGCCCTTAATAATCAAGCTCCATTTTACGTATATCAGAGATCTGATTACCCCAGTCATCAGCATCGTCACCATTTACACCATTTACACCATATTACACCTGGACAGGTGGACCCACCTCGTGTTCTTGACCCGAGTTCTTCAATGAGATTGTCCAGGTTTAGAGTGTACAGGTTGTATCTGGAGGAAGCAACTCTATGCCTATATGGACTATCCAAAATACACAAAGAAGGATCACCACTTAGACCCATTGTGAGTAGCATAAACTCAGTGACACACGCTCCTCGCTGGAAACACCCTGCCTCACAATGAGAACTCATGGACTTTGCTAACAAAGTTCAAGATTTTGAGGCTCAAAACTTTGGTATTTTTGGATGTCGTCTGAGTTTTCACCTATATAACCAAAGTAGAGGCAACGGAAATAGTCCATAAACAACCTCAACAAGTTGGTAACCTTAACAAAAGGGACAATTTCAGCCCTCATCAGATCTGCACCCTGTTGGAGGAAGTGGAAAAGAGAGCCTTTAGTTCCTTTTGGGGTACACCACCAGGGCACTTGTTCAGGCATTGTGGATGATACATGAGTAAAAATCAAAGCTAAGGAAATAGAAATGTTCACCTGACATTTTAACTTGCTCATGACATCAAGTAAACCTAGCTGTTTTGGCACCATGATGTAAAAGGCATCATGTCTGATAACAGTATAGAATACAATGTGTTCCAGATACGCTTAAGAGAAAAAGGAATATTACAGGAAACCTCCACCTCTTATTCTCACATATTCTCTTCCATTGCCTTTTGGCACTGCTGAGAGGCAATGGAGGACTTTTTTAATGGCCAGGTGTCTGTTGTTGGTAAAGGGATTACAAAATGCTTTGGCCTTTTACTGTGCAGCGTGCTACTCATATTTGCAACAGATGTTAAAATGAAAGAACCAAAAACCTGCCATATTACACAATGGCTAGAAGAAAGCCAGATTTCTCACATACCCACATTTTTACAGGCATCAAAAGAAGCCACAATCCAGATCTGAAAATGAATATTTGTGGGTTACAGCAAGAACAGCAGACCATATTTGATCTTTGATTCATTGACAAAAACAACATCAAAACAGAGTGGTAAAATGAATTCAAAGGAACAGTAATGAACAACAAACACAACCTGATGAGTATGACTTAGAAGCGCTAGATTGTAAAAGCACAAAAGAAGGTGACAGAGGCATCACAGACGTGTCACACAGTCAGGAGAACTTTGAAAGTCAGATCACTCATAAGACAGAAAGGAAGAAAAGTACAAATGAATCAGAGGAGTTAAATCCAGAGCAAAATAAAGATGGCAGTGATGATATAGACACAGAAATGAAACTAAATCAAATCCATTATCAGAAGAGAAACAAAACATCCAGGGTATTTAGGTGATTACCAGTCCGATTTTAAAAATAATGATGTAACTCAAACATCTGTTGATCACAGTTACAGGGCTCTGTATGGGATCCCCCAAACATACAGTAGCCATGTTTCCATCCAATTGTCATTAAAATTTTGAGCAAACGTTTAAAATTTTGCAAGAAAAGAAAATGCAAATTAGTTGTGTTTGCAGCGAATTAACCAGGCTAAGCAGTCTTATTTTGCTGTAGGCCAGGGGTTCCCAGTTACAACAGTTGCAGTTACAACTCAAATGTTGTAACAAAGCTTCTAAATCTGAGTACGCCGCAAAATACAAACACAAAGTAGTTTGATTTGTGTCCGATGACGAGCGAGCGAAAGAGAACTGGTGAAGCAGCACAGACTAACAATAACTCTAGCGCTCCATAAAGATGTTATTAATCAGATAAATCTTTCTGATTGTTTCACAGCGGTTACCTTCAGCAGGTAAACACGCCCACGGCAACACACCTCGGCTCCCTACAGCCCATTTCTGCCTCTTTAAAATGAACTGCATGGTGCAGTCTGCTCCTGTCTGAATCACAATGAGAAGGATTACAGATCTGTGCGTGAGCATAGTCAAGAAATTCCCCCAGGAGCAGCGTTTTATTTATTTTTTTCCCCAGGAGCAGCGGTAACGACAGCGGTGTGCGTGTCATGCGGGCCGGACTTGTCACCGGTTCAAAGTCACGGCACCATGAGCAGCAGCACTGGTTGTAGGCGCTGCGTGATCCAAAGAGACCGAGTCACTCAATTTAATCTCGTAAATAAAACTTTCGGCCCGAATAAAATTTTTCCTCTGCTGACGTAAACGAAGTAAAGTCAGGAGCTCGTTTTCTTCTCCCGGATCCGTTGTGATTATCTCCTCTGTTGCCTCCAATTTCTCTCTCACTCTCTTCCTCTCCTCTTTAATGACTAACTTTCACCTTGGATGTCTCACCTGTTCCCCTGATTTCAGCCTATTGAGCATATTTGCGAGAATGATTGAAGCAGAGACCACATGCCATATGCGCATGTACAGCACAATGCGGATTTTTCATCTTAAAATGAAGTGTAGAAGAAGATTTCTTCAAAATCAATACATTTTGGTGTTAATAATGTATCGTTCCGTTATGACACCCAAGCACCAGACGAGGTTTTGTTGCTAACACTTTATTTTAGGACGAACAGGACAGGAAAGCTTTCACTCCGTAACTGTAATGGCGTGTCAGACGCCATTACAGTTTTCGCCTTGCGCACCCCCTAGTGGCAGCTCATGCACCCCCAGGGGAGCGCGCACCACACTTTGGGAAACCCTGCTGTAGGCTATAGGCTGTATTAAACAGGAAGTAGATGTTGCAAACTCGCATGGACCACACATCTGAGAAAAATGGAGAGGGGTTATGTCATGATTTAGGGTTTTCTTGGTTTGTTTTTGGACTTTCTGGACGGATTTTCCACTCCATGCTCCACTCCTCTCAGCCGCCAGTCATCATCCAGTCAGCTCAGTCACCTCCCAGCCAACACTCAGCACCATATCAGCTCCACCTGCTGCAACTAAATGGTGTTAACTCTGCTCACCTGTCCCTCTGCCTACATATACCGGCCTCATCCAACTTCTTCCTCCCAGAATGTCCCGTTGCCAGCAAGTATTGTTCCCCAGTGTTTTCTTGTCACGCTGCCTGTTGTTCCTTCGACCTGCTCTTGCTCAGCCCTCTCTAGTTAACTAGTGCTTGTTAGTGATGGCCATTTGTAGCTTCATGAAGCAAACAAAGCCTTCCATTGCTTCACCCTAAGGTTTACTACTCATTGCTTCATTCAGTGCTCTCTAGTGACATCTGCTACTGCAGTTATACTCTGACGGCTTAGCCACTTAAGATAAATCACATTAAAAAACAACGGAACATAGCAGTGTGTGTAATGTTGTGACATTACACACACTTCGGTTTGTGTTTTTGTCCAACCCATGTCCAGTAATTGTACATCTGAGTTTTATGTAACTCTACCATCTGTTTTTAGTTCCTATAATGATTCGCACCCAAAGTAACCCTGCTCTTATGCTGGCTCTCATTGGCTGTGTTTTATTTAATGGCATAGACTAAATTGTCAATAAACATAGTTGGTGCAATTGTGTCTTGTAAGTACATGCTTGTGGAGGCAGACAGTTATGTCTGTAATATTTTTTTCCCCAAAATTAACATTACCCTTGTAATGGATAAAACATAAATGAACATAAAAATACACAAAATTTTAATTTATGTTAATATTGTCTTCTCAGGTTTTAATTCAAAACCTGCCCTTTGAGGATAATTCTGATGTCTGATTTGGAGGCTGGGTATTTGCTTTTTAAAAAAAAAAAAAAACTGGTTGTATTTCAGCAGCCACTGCTGATGAAAAATACTGTCATCAGGCGATACAATCTATATCACTACTGATGCCCTGATCAAACTAACCACAACAATAACCCACAAAGCAACATGTTTTATCACGCTTTTATTTTGAAAACCAACACGCAAAATGAAGCAGTCATGTGTCCAGTGTAATGTGAGGCATGGTTTGTCATCAGTCAAGTGGTTTTCAGCAAGACGACACACCCATTGAAGCGGGGCTTTATCTGACACGCCCCCTTTTTACTGGGTACACGCCTCGAAGCCTGGCTTCAGATTTCCCATCACTAGTGCTTGTGTGCCTGATTCTGGCCTGGATTCTTCGCGCTTCGCTCTGCCTCACTGGGAACTCATCTGTGGCATCTGGTCAAGTCTGCATCAGCATGCAACTCCTGGTCAGTCTGGTTCTGCCTGCTACTCATGGTCAAATCTGATTCTGCCAAACTTCACCTGGTTAAGTCAGGTTCTGTCTGCTATACCCAATCAACTCAGTCTCCACCTTCATCCATCCAGCCTGCCTGCTATCTTCTGCCTTTTGTCTACTCCATTTTCTTCAATAAACTCTTTAAAACGTACTTTGTGCCTGGCTGAATATTGGTATCCCAGAATATTCATTACAGGTTTTCAGGATGTTACATGCTGTCTGCAGACCTTGAGAAAGAAATGCGATTCTATGTGCGTTATGGAAATATCCAGTAAGAACCTGATCAGTCGTGAGGTAAATATTCACTACGTCAGAACTTGTTTAGTAAATTTGTTTCCATCTCCTGTGTTGCGCATCAACTCTTTTTCAGAACAGCCGAAAATCAACTCAAACGATCATGAAAATTTTTTTTGCGAACTTGAAGTTATTTTAAATATTGCCTTTTCCATTAACCTATTCTAATGTGCAACATCAAAATGCACATAAAAAACATTGATGGAAAAATGGCTACTGAAGCCCACTGAAGCATGCAGGGGGGACCAGAGTCACCAGACTATGAAGGAGATCAGCTCACTTAAAGAAAATAATACATTTTAACTGACCGGGTTAGCTCAAGGTAGAGATGCAGTAGTGGGAAAAAAGATGTATACTTTCAAAGAAGACATATAAATGAAACAAATCTTTAAGGCCATATAGGTAGCAAAAAGCTAAAACATAATATATTAACTACCCTGAAACATCGTCCCCATAGCAAATATGTATTAATGGCCAAACATGTATTTGGGCATTAATGCAGATTGCAGTTCAAAGCAGCCACTTTGTTCATTCGATGCATGTTAAAACAGCATATTTACATGCTCTAACAGAGGAAGAGATGTTCTTAGATGAACCATAAAGGTTTCCAAGAGACATTAGCGAGGGAACAAAAGTAAGTACGTATATCAGCAAAATCAATCACATGTTCTCAAATAATCTGGGAGAAACGAGCAAAAGCTCCTTAATGATGATCTTGAACAAAATAACTTTGTGAGAAACACGGCCGATCGCTGTGTGTACAAGAAACAGACAGAGAATGACATATTTGTGCTCTTTTGGGTTGATGGTTTAATCATTGCTGCCAGTAATTTTGATTTTATTGACAGCTTCAAGGAAAACATGAAAGCCAACTTCAACACAGAAGATTTAGGGAAAATCTCATGCATTTGAACAGAAAACATGGGAGGTCAAGATGGGCCAATAAAGGTACATTCTAAAAATCCAGGAAAGGTTTGGGATGTCAGAATGCAACCCCAGTTCTACAAAAACTGGAAAATGTTCAAAACAAGCATTGTGACAAAATTCAGAAGAGGACCGTGAGATTATGGGAAGCCTTATCTATGCCATGACCTGCACCAGACTAGCTAGCAGTTGGATTGTGAGAAAACTATCACAAACTCTGGCAAAGCCAAGAGCAGAAGACTCGGTGGTTGCTCAACACGTTCTGATGTAATTAAAAGGTCCATGTGATAACTCGCTGGGCTTAAAGATAAGTGCAGATGAGTTCAACTGGACAGCATTCAGTGACTCTGACTGGCTATATTCAGTGAAAGAGACGCAGCTCTATAAGGTATTGCTTTTGTCTGACTGATCACTGCAATTTCCCAGAAAACAAAACAAACACCAACAGCTGCTCTGTCGACCTTTGAGGGTTAGTATATTGCTCTAACTAGCACGACCCCAGTGAGCACTTACCTAAAGAAAACGCTAAATGGAATGGACAACAAAATTTACATGTTACAAAGATCAGTGGTGATAATCAAGGGACCATTGCACCAAGAACCCCATGAATAGGCAGAGGTCTAAATATCACTTCATTCCCCGGTGTCTGCATTCAGTGAAGAGAAAATACAATCTATTAGCCAACAAAAAACATGGTGGCTGACATACTTTTTATGTGGAACCAGTGGCCTTTATTTGAAAGTGGACAGCCTGAAATCATGGTTGAGAGAGAAGGGGAAGCCATGCAGCAAAGGTCCACAGACTGGGAGTGGAACCCAGGATGGCCGCGTTGAGGCCTCCATGGATGGGTCACGCACATTACTGCCGCTCCATCGTGGTTGCTGACATACTGACAAAGCCAGCAATTAAAGCAAACGGTATTCATTTCAAACTGGTTCTTTGGTGGAGTTGAGTTTATGCTCTCATTAATCAACCAGCCTGTTAAACCAAGTTTCAGCAGTTTAGAAGATTTATATTGGCTGACATTTTATTTTGAAGGGACCTCCCTGTGATGTATTAATGTCTCTGTTTTTATGTTGTTCTTCTCTTACAGCTGGTGATGTGATTAACCAGGAAAAAAGAAATGAAAAGCCACAGGAACAAAAGAGTTCTACTGGAGCTGTGATAAAGAAAGAATATAGAATCAATAAACAAACTGTGTATTTACTCTCTTGAGTAAATACACAGTTCTTCTGTCCTTAGAAGTTGAAGTTGAGATATGTTTTGCAGCTCTATTTCCTTTATCCCGATGAGATATTCTAGGGTAAAAATATAAATAAATAAATAAATGAATTAATGAAAAAATAAAAAAATTATTGTTTTCAAAAGTTTCTAAATATGTGTTATCCAGATCAGACCAAATATTATTTTTATTTTTAAATCTAAGTGTCACACTAACCAAAGATGAGCATGAGAGAGCTATTCATGTAGGATTGTTACGTATGAACAGCATTAGTGTCTTTTGCAGCAAATAATTTCCCTCATGTTCTTATTTACATAAAAACAAGCCAGTGATTACGATTCTTAGTTCCAAAAGGAGAATACAAAACACATTTAACTTTCATTGTACCTTTGCCTTAAATATCATGTGAATACAGAATTTATTTTAAAAATATGCTTTTATATCATTCTTAATGATATTTTTAGAGGTTTCTGGCACTAGCGACCTTCATTCACTTAAAGCTGAACAGGAAGAAAGGCAGCAAGAAAAGGGGCAGACGCACTTTAAGTGGCTGTGGGCCTGGAATCGAACCCTGCGTTGTGGATCATATCCTTCATACATGGTACACCTGCTCCACCCCTGAGCCGATATCCGAGAAGACGGCGTCAGCGGAAACAACTGATCACGTGAGGTAAATTTTTGTTACGTCAACACTCATTCGCCAAATGTGTTTTCATCTCCAGTTTAGTGCATTCATTATTTTTCGAATAAGTCAAAAATCACCTCAAGTGAGCATAAAACATTTTGTGAAATTGAGGAAGCTATTTTGAATGATGAAAAGGGTTTCATCAACCTTTTCTAACGCAATATTTCAAAATTCAAAAACAAACGTTGATGGAGATACAGGTGGTGATAACTTGGAGGGCCCTGTCATCTGGTGGCGTTGGTCCACTGGGATTCTGAAGTCCAGTGTCAACTCAACCATCTACCAGGAACTTTTGGTGCACTTTGTGCTTCCTTTTACTGACAAGCTTTATGAAGATGCTGATTTCATTTTCCAGCAGGACTCGGTACCGGCCCACACTGCCAAAGGTACCAAAAGCTGCTTCGTGACCATGGTGTTATTGGACTTTATTGGTCAGCAAACTAAAACCCGAATCCAACAGAAAATTATGGAGAATTGTCAAGAGCCACATACATTCATGCTAAAAGATCCCCAACAAAGTATTGAGTGCATGAACTTTTCAGAAACCCACTATTTCTGCTTAAAATATCGTTTTTATTTATCTTGTGTAATATTAAAAAAAAATTTAACACTTAAATTTGTTTTATTTAATTATCTGCAAGCATCACAATTACAATTAAAATATTTCACTGTGTGTAATTAATCTATCATACATGTGAGTTTCACTCTCTGAAATGAGTGATGAAAACCCTTCTGTAAAAACCTTTCTGTAAACTTGTTTACATGTTTTAAAACATTTTAGGTTTATAAGATGTAAAAACCACTGCCATTACAGATCAGATGGAGACTTCAGGTAAAGCACTTGCCAGACCAACAATTATTCGGTTTGAAATACTCATCGGCTTGAGCCGTGTGCAGTTTCCATCAAGCTGATTATCTGGTGTCTTATTGTTGCTGCTGGTGCTCAGCAGGCTCCACTGCATCCAGTCCCGTTTGGGCCACTCTAGCTCAGGAATGAGCTGCACACACCTCTAATAAGCAGCTTTCTCTCTGACAGACAATATTGGCAGATGACTCAACGCTTGTCCATGCTCTAGTTTTAATTCACTGACTCAGTGTTGGTTTAGCAGCTCATGCTACAAGGTTTAACGTGAACAAATTATCATTAAATATTAAACAATCCAATTCCATTCCCTTGAGTGGAAAAAATATCCTCCAAAGATCTGTCTGAATTGCTGTTTAGGAGACGTCAGGTGACTTCTGCAACCTTGTTCGGGTTTAATATGGTTGAGCACCTGAAAAAAAAAAACACATTGAAATAAATACATCAAGTTCATTGCCTTTTAATAAAAAGTGTGTTAGTTTCACTTATCCCCAACCAGAGGTGGGCAGGAACTTACATTTACTTGAGTAACTTTTTGAACAAAATGTACTTTTAGGAGTAGTTTTACTGCATTTTAGATTTACTTTTACTTGAGTAATATTATTAAAACATATTGCCATTCTTACTTAAGTAAAATTTCTGGCTACTCTACCCACTGGAAGTAACTTTACTGAATAAAGAACAGACTTATCTTAACCAAAAATGCAGCAGAAAGACACACACTGTTAAAACATGATTTCTTCATGTACACAAGCTTTGTTGTTTTAATGTTAGTTTCTGTCTGCTGAGCTTATTGAGCCATTTGGAGGTCAGGTGAACATGCAGTAAACAGCAGATATTGTCGTCGGAAGTACTTTGCACTGTTATAACTTACTGTATAGACATCAACTGCTGTAAATATTGGTTTCATGAGTTCTATGTTAAACATTTTTCTTTAGAAGAGTGTTTCTTCTGCCTGAATTTGATTCTTTGTAATTGTTATTTTTGTATATTTTTTGTTTCAATCTTTAAATACCAGAATTTGTACATAACATTTTTGCCTGACTGATTACATCATATTTTAAATATTAAAGCAGTTGTTATAATTACTGACTCAGTACTTAAGTAGTCTTCTTACTAAACACTTTTTATTACAGTCATTTCTTGGTTGGCAACTTTTTACTTTTAAAAATATGTTGAAGTTGTGCTACTCCTACTTGAGTACAATTATTGGCTACTCGACCCACCTCTGTCTCTAACATTCAGTCTAACAAGGTTTAGACAGGCACTTTTTCCCTTATACAAAGAAAAGAAATCTTACTTTGTCATTTTAATTGTACTTTCCACAAAAATGTGTCTTCTGTATTGAACTCATCCGTTAGGGAGCAGTGGGCAGCTGTTACAGCACCTGGGCAGTAATCTAACTCATAGTGGCAGTGTGCTGGGATCAAACCGGGGCCCTCTCAGAACGCTGCTGTACCCACTGACCAGGCCACCACTCTCAGGTACTTTATGGCTCTTCATAAACATTTGGTCCTTTTAAGATCTCTTTGTTTGACTTTGTCACCCAATCAAACTATTAAATGTCTTCAGGTCCTTTGGTTCAGAAAATGTTCACAAATAATAACATATTACAAATCACAGCTGATAGTGTTTTTATTAATGACCTGAGTGTTTGTATTTTACAACTAACACATTATCATTTTTAACAAACTAATATACCTCTGGATCTTAAATATTTCTGATAAATTAAGGCTCATTATCTCTAATATACAGGAATTGAATAAATGGGAAAAAGGATTTTGCCGCTGGGTTAAAATTGTTTCTCTATAGATGTTTAGATATCTAATGACGATTGAAATAATTTGTCTAATGGCTGTGCTCTACCTGTTTTAAGAGTCTTGTTTGGATTTCTCAGTTTTATTTCGATTTAAACACAAATGTGCTAAACTGTACGCTTTTACTGTTCCTGAGTACTTCATTCTAAATCTTGGTAATTTTTGTCATATTATTTGGTTGGAGGCTTTAGAAGCACCTTTGAGCGTTCTCATCTCTTTGCTGTTTCCTGTTGCTTTTTCGTTCTGGTTTCCTTGCAGGGTTTCTCTGCATCTCTGCTTAGCCGTTAACGCACACACCCTGCACGAAGATTAATGGGAAAAAGCATACGAACAATGACAAAAACAGATACAATTCTGTTACAAATTAAAACTAAAATTATTTCTTGGAATTAATAATAATAATTTTGTGTAGTGACTGTTATTCCTTAGTACACATATGCAAACAGTTGCAAGAAGGATGGAGATTTTAATTACAGCAGATAAAAATCAACAAAAACTGAAATATAATCCAGCAGTTAAAGCAACAATTTACACGTGCACTTTCTCTCTTGAAAAAATAAAAACAACAACAACAAAGAACAAATCTAATCTAAAACTAAAGCATGAGAAACGACTATGATGGAACATCTGCAGAGATCTGAAAATCCTTCTAAAATGCATAGTGATCCATTTAGATTGTCTATTTAGCCATAATAATATTTTTCTCTGATTAAGAGCTCATTCGTTTTACTCCATAACATATCCATATGTGACCCTCTCAATACTATAATGTATTAGAGAAAAAAAAAGAGGATGTGCTGATCATGTGTGATTCCAGCTGCAGGTGAATCTCTGGCTCCTCACACATCTGACCCACAGTCCGCCAGGCTCCGGTCTCAGGTCCCGGGTTGGCGTTAATGCCTAATGATCACCAATCAGAGAATAACTGATGGCAGGGCCAATAGGAATAGAAAAGTTCCCCCTGATAAACCAATGGTGGGGCCACAGTGTTACAGCGTTCAGCGAATCCCCCGCGGGTCTGATGCAACAGGACTGCAACTAAAGTTACTCCTACGAAGTGCAACATGATGTCCTTCCGCTACAGCACACCCGAAACTAGTACCGGGTGTTCCGTCTCCTCGACCTGTTCGTTATTCATCCACGCTGGCTTTAATTAAATGTTTAACGAACAGCTTGAGTCTTTCGTGGTGAGAACGTCAATTAAACAGGCACGTGAGGGACTTTACAGACTCTTTGTAGTTTTCTGTCAAATTGTGATAACTACAAACAGTCTTTTAGGTTTGTTTGACTACTTTTACAGCGTTATGACTACTTTTTGAAAACGCAACAGTGGTTGTTCTTGTGGGAAAGAATCACTCTAGCAGAAAGGAAAGCAAAAGTAAGCGGAGGTATTGACAGAAAGTGGAGCAGCACCTGTCGACCAGGCTCTCGCCGCTGACGCAAACAGCCCCGGGTCTCTGGATAATGGGAAAGTCCCCGGCTTCATGACGTAACGAACGCGAGAAGTCTGGAAACCGCGGAGTGATCTTCAGCAAGGCGATCAGGTCCGGGCATTAGGAGTTGGAGAAGTAGCGGATTTAAAAACTTTCTGCCTGCAAGTCTGTCCGTGGTTCTGGCGCTCCACGAAGACTCCCTGAGTTCTAAAAGCGAAATAATGGCTCTTTAGACGGTGTCCTCCTCCTTCTGCGACATTACGCTCCGACTGCTGCTCTCCTAGAAAACAACCGAGGAAGTATGGGGTGAGTACACGGCTTAGCTGCTTAGGAGGAGCGGAGGAAAGTTAGTCAGGGAGACAACAGCTTCCAGTTAACAGCTACTTTCAGAGCAACCTGTTTCACTGACTGCTTAGTTTGTGGGATCTTAACCTGTTATATTTCCCAGCTTTTCTTTTAGTTTTTTTATTTATAGACACATTATCAGAGTATTTGTTTATTTAAAATAAAGACAAATATTTTCTGTTCATAGGTAAACTATAATAATAAGATTATTATAAGCTTTATTATTTATGTTTGAAACAAACAAACAAAAAGCTATGAATATTTTTGATTATTGAACTCTTGTTCTGCAACAAAAATAAGAAAACCTTTTTTTGTTTTACTTTTCTGATACATTTGTTAGTTAATAAAATGAAATAAAAATTCTCTATAGAGTTTTTGAACATTTACTAATTTATTATTAAATATTGTGGTGGAACCATTACAGCTTCTCACACTGTAAAACTACAGGTCAACAAAGCACTCAATTTAACTAAATTTAAAGTTATTAAAACTTTTAAAAAGACGTGTTTAGACATTTTTAAATTAGATTTTTTTTATCTTTTTATTTAATTATCGTTAATCATTAATGGATTTACTATTAAAAAATGGAGCTTAAGAGTGATTTAATTATTGTTTGTTTTTTTTCCTTAAAATTTTCCAACAGGTCTACAGTTGCTTCCACAACTCTCGCCTCCAGCCAACGCATGGTTTGTGCTTTCGGACAACACGATCGAAGCAGTCGACACAATGGCGGCATCGATCCTTCGCGAGAAAATTCCACCCAGTTCCACGGGCGAGCTCGGCGCTCCCCCTCTCCCACGGGCTAGCCACAGCCAATCACGGCTCAGGTCGGGGGCGGAGCCAGCGGAGAAGCAGCGCTTAATTGGTGAGTTTTGCCAAGACGCTTTTTTATTTTTCCACATCCCGAGGTCGGAGCCGCAGTGCAGCACGGGGGCTAATGTCGTACAGTGAGTACTGTGGATTTTTATCGAATGCAGACGATGCTGTTCAATCATTTTCAGATGATCGGTTAGTTGTTCACTTGGATCTTTTCGGACGTTTTGCTTTCCTTTGGTTTTAAGCCTTTTCAAATTGCTGCTCGCTTCTTCTGATTTTTGTCTGTTTTTGTCATTTTTTCATTTCTTATCATAATTTAACAATTGAAAGGCAATGGATTGCTTTCTTCGTTTTCTAACACCTTGTTTTGATTTTATGCCGTGTTTTCTCTAGGTGATGGTCACTCTGATTGGATGACAGAAAAAGTTGATTTGTCCTCATTTGTGTCAACGACCGAGTCTTCTCCGAGCTCATCTCTTCCACCCTCGCCGTTAGAACAGGATGTCAAGGTGCCCTCAGATCTGGAGGTTATGACCTCCCTACTGCAGGAGGAGCTGGCTCAGCTGGAGGACTACTTCCGCTCTGAGTCCACATCCACCACAAATAAGTTGGAGAAATCCTCAAAATGTGACAAGGTTTCCCAAGCCATGGGCTCCCAGTCTTATTATCAGTTACCCTATGGCTCATACGGGACCAGCCAATCAGAAACCAGCCCTGTGGTAGTTACCTTGGCAACAGGGGAACTGGACCTGGCCAGCTTCTGTGGCGGTCCCATCAGCAGAACCAAAATTGCGCGGCCCGCTCCGTACAGCTACCACCACCGCTACCACCACAACAACGGGCGCAGGATCCTCGGCGAGTCCGTGAAAGTCGCCGACGAAGTGGGTCTTGAGACGTGGGGCTCCAGGGGATGCTACTCAGGGAGCACGGAGTTTTCTGTCAACCACTACTCGACACTGAAGACGGTGAGCAAGAACAGCATCGGCAGCGTGAAGAAGGTGAGAGAATGTGCTTTATCGTTGAAGGAGGAGGAGAGCTATTGCTTTTCCGAAGGAATGTTTTGCAGCGAAGAGATTGCCAGAGGCTTCTGTTTGGGGGGCTCGTACGACGGCCACCACAAGCGAGAAGGACAGTTGATGCACAACGTGAAGGTCAACGTAAGTTACGACAGCGCGGGGCTCGAGGTCTTGCACTGCAGCAAGGACGGGGGACTCTCTGGAAGTCTCCCCCAAGAGACAATGGTGGCCGGTGACGGCTATTTCCACCAGTCCATGGCGGCGGAGCCGTACCATAGCTTTATAGGAGACCTAGATCAGCCGGCACAGGCGCAGGCTGTGGAGCCCCAACACGGCCACTACCTCTATCCAGAATGCCTTGCAGACCAAAGCTATGAATGTCTGTCCAGAGGGGAGGGCGAGGGGCCGCTGCTGGGCGCCCCCATCCACCGTCCCACCCAGAGGTTAAAGGACGAGCCCTGCTCCGTGAAGCCAGCCCTGGTCATGAGCGCAGCTTCCATGGATACCAGCAGTGGAGAGAGGAAGCAGAAGAAGAGAGACCAGAACAAAACTGCTGCTCACAGGTAAACTACTCCCCCTTCTTGTCTGTTTCCTTAGAAAGCATGATCTAACCTGGGAAAACAGTTGACTTAAGAGTAATACAAAAATCAGGTTTAACAGATAAGACGTGACGAATAAGAGCTGAAGCATGATTGATCATCCATCCATCCGTTCCCTCCAACCTGTCAGTGGGTGAGAGAGGTGGGAACACCCAGGACCCCAGGGTCTCCTGTCCAGCACCGTCAGACGTCATCCTGTTCCCCTCTATCACTATATGGTCTGGTCTTTGCCAATATGGCTTGACTGTTACGTAAACCCTAGTCCACAGTGCTTCAGTTGTTAATGTGGCGTGTACGAGGGGATTGGAAAGCCCCCGCTGTCTGCCAAACTCTGCCCCACCTATCTAACTCTGTCAGTCTGCTGGGGCTGAGCTCAGAGCTGTAGGGGAAACTGTAAGCAAGCGACAGTACCTTGACTCATGAGTAAAAATTGCAAGGCAGCAGAAATCAGTACATACAACCTAACCCCCCCACCCACCCACCGTTCTGTCCCCGTTACAGGTACAGGCTGCGTAAGAGGGCGGAGCTGGACTCTCTGGAGGAGGAGCTGCATGGCCTGGAGGGACAGAACCGGGAGCTACGCGACAAGGCGGAGTCGGTGGAGCGAGAAATCCAGTACGTCAAAGATCTACTGATCGAGGTGTACAAGGCCCGCAGTCAGCGGCTCAAACAGGATGGCAGTGCCTGAGGAACACCCCCACCCCACCCCCCCCTGGCTCCCCTCGACCACCGGTCCTCCCAGCCAGGACAGAGAGAACAATCACGTCAACAGCACTAGCCGGTTTCTGTCTCAGCACGAACGAAAGGGTAGTTGCATGATTCTGGTAGTTCCTTATCAAGAGAGAGAGAGAGAGAGAGAGAGAGAAAAAAAAGAGGCGACCGAACAGAAAGAAACTTTTTCCTGAACAAAGAGAGGCGTGGAAGTGGGCGACTGAACTGTGAAAAGCCATAGTGAGGTGGCTTCATGAGGAGATGCTGAACTTGTCCGTGACCACTGTGACCCGAACTGTCCTCCCAGCCTTGTGACGACGAGCGAGCCTGGGCTCGCGCCGACGGACCGTTATCTAAACGCTCTCTGGATTAGTGGTAGTGATTGAAATTTGCTTGTTGTTTTTCGTGCCACACATCCGCAGCATCAAGGCAGACTCATACTAAATATAAATATATATATATATTTTATTTTGTTATTTTATTTTTATCTGACAACTCATCGTTTGCTTAAAACAATCAACCAATCAAAGGGATTGCTGGGGAAGTGTGTAACCCGCTTTACAGATATTCATTACGGCAGACGTGTAGAGAATTTTTATCGCTAAACTCTTGCGTATTTCCACCTGTTTTACCCCCACTGAGATACCCAATGCATGTTTGATTTTGGAAAAGCATGTGCGAGTGCTATTTGAAGGCAATATTATGTTAACTGCATGGCTTCCAGATGTTCACTTTGCATCAGTTTCACTGAGTTCTCCGTCCCATCAGCCTCCCACTTTTCTCTCACCTCATCCCGATCAGTGTGATTCTCCCCCAGCTTTTGATTTACTGTTGGGAGAAACGAACGTCGGCCTGCTCATTTTTCTTTACCCCTCCCTATCTGTCTCTTGGCTGTATTTTGCGGACAAACAATCACCTACTGAGGCGATGACAATAATCACTGTTGACCTACGGTACGACTCCCTGGGAATTTCGCTGTCAGTCAACCAATTAGGTGCGTCGGAGATTCAGGTCCTTTTTTTTTTTTCTGATTTGATGTCAGTGTCAGGAAATCTGTGATTCATCAGGTAAATTTCAGCCAAATAAAGCAGCCATGTGGTTTTCACTCATCTCTGCCTTTTGTCTTTGTTTTCGCTGCATGCTGATTATTGTGCATATTGTCTTACAGCCATCAGGGCGCTCACGTCAGCCGGCTACGACGACGGGTTAGGGGTCGGGTTAGGGTTGCACGCGTCAACGGTAACAAAAGAAGCTGGGATTAAGAGGATACACAGATGCAGAATGAGGCTGCGCCTTCCCCCTTCGGTTTCAGCTCTGTGAGCCGCGGCGCAGCGGGTTTCTCAACCATTCCTCTCCTTTCAACATCACAGTAAAAGCAGGCTTTGATTGACAGCTAAGCTTTGTCAGACATAAAGCTGTTTTCCTTTGGAATTACGGGATGAAATGAAATCAGTTTGTCTAAACAACCGCAATGGGGGGAACGTGTTAACGAGCACGGCTGACGCCCCCCTCGCCTCCCCCCACAAAAAAAACAAAACATTTAACCGCTTTCTTCATTCATCATGATCAGTTGCCTCTCGGGCCTGAGAGGAGTCATATCAAACTCCACCAGTCAACAGACAACAGAAGTTGCCTATCTTATCTCCTTACAGCTTGAAGATGCTGTGTGTGTGTGTGTGTGTGTGTGTGTGTGTGTGTGTGTGTGTGTGTGTGTGTGTGTGTGTGTGTGAGAGAGTGAAGGCGGGTGTGTGTGAAATCTCTTGGTATCTCCCCTAGCAGTTGTAGGCCTTTCAAGTGAATGAGGCAACATCGCACAATACTTGCTGGAGACGGAGAGAGGCGCAAGTGAAGTGTGAGAATGAGAGAGAGAGCTCGGCTGACAGAGAATGTCATTAAGCCCATTGGTTCCGCGTTGTTTGTTTGGATGGCACCAGTGTAAAAAAAAAAAGAAAAAAAAAAAAGAAAAAGCTGACAAAGATTCATAAGGTGTCATAACTCAACATTGATTTTTTTTTCCGTTTGTGTAAGATATGACATGGAAACCAATACAAAATGGATTCTCGTTTGAAATTTTAGAATCTCATTATCACTGGCAAACATCTTAATGATGTGTGTAAATAAATAAAAATAAAATTGAACATATAAAACATGAATTTTGTGATCATTTCTGTGTGTTTAGCGATGAGCCGAAAGGGTGGATGCAGGGTCTAATTAAATGATTTATACTGGCTTTGCAGGCAGAAACAGACCCCTTTTTGTCTCAAAATATTTTTCTTAACGTTTGTTTTTTAACTGAGAAATAACAAGCCAATCCTTAACTTAGAAGACATTTTACAGACTCTTATGTAGTCTGGAATTTTCTTTGATCATTTTTCAGGTCTGTATACGAATAAAAAAAAAAAACAGTATGTGAAAATAGTCGGGTTTGCACACTTTATTTCTTTTTCCTGTTAGTTAAGACAGAATCTGAATTTTTAAAGAGAAACCCCTTCTTCTGTTTTTGTTATATTTATCTCCTTGTTCTTTGAAGAGAAGCATTTCAACTTGAATTTATGCCAAACTATCATTGGTCATACTTTTGATACATTTCTGTCTAAATTATTTTTTTCCCCCCACTATTGCTCAGTTTTAGGTTTCAGGATCTAACCACATTTCACTTTTAAAAATTAGCTGAAAAAATTAGGTAAAAAAAGAATGAAAGTGATTTTACTGGATGGTAACATATTCCACTGCACCCAACTACTATTTACCTAACTTTTACAAACCAATTAAATGTAACATAGACAAACCCACTGCACTGAATAATCTGGATTTTAAATCCAGATTTAATTTAGTATTAAACATTTTAAAGTTGAGGTGATTTAACATGCCCTAAAATAATATAATGATACTTTACCGCAGATAAAACCTCAGCATCATGTTTCATGATTTATTGAACATCCAGATGACACCCAGCAGGTTTGGTTTTCCTTGCCATTGAATGTCCAGAAGAGAAAAAAAAAACGCCTAAATTTGATTCTGAAAAAAAAAAAGAATATATTTCCATGCATTGTGGGGTTGCGAGGGGTGCTGGTGCCTATTTCCAGCTGTCAATGGGTGAGAGGTGGGGTACACCCTGGACAGGTTGCCAGTCTATCACAGGGCAACACAGAGACAAACAACCATTCACACAAGGAGAATTTAGAGAGGCCAATTAACCTAAGAGTCATGTCTTTGGACTGTGGGAGGAAGCTGGAGTACCTAAAATCCATACAGAAAGATCCAGGGTGGACTTGAACCCAGGACCTTCTTGCTGCATGGCAACAGTGCTGCCCACTGCCCCTCCGTGCAGACCCTCTATATAGTGGAGGACGCTGTGCGTATCTATCTATCTATCTATCTATCTATCTATCTATCTATCTATCTATCTATCTATCTATCTATCTATATATATATATATATATATATATATATATATATATATATATATATATATATATATATATATATATATATAAAATAAGGATAACATTTAAAATCAAAAGCAGAATGCCTTGTGTTGGGTCTGCAACCTGTTGCTCTGGAGACGCAAGTGCCTCTTTGGACCTTCCACAGTGGCTCTTAATAACTTTGGCTACAAATTATATTTTTTATAATGGTATTTAAATGTAATAATGATAATGAATGCAGGTTTTAGCAGTTTTTTCTTGGAATAATTGCTTATAATTTTCACAACAGAATGATGCTTAAAGTGGCTGCAATATTTAATTTTAAATCAATATTTTTTCATAATGTTGGAAACTACAATTTCTTTTAACATTGTTATCCACAAATATCAGGATTCCGTCCATCCTATTTTTTAAACATCAAAATAGACATAAAAGGGTGTTTCTTTAACGATGACAACATATTTCCTACAGTAGATCTTTATCAAAAATTATAACTTGTGTTTTTTCAAAGGCCAGGCAACATTTGTGGCTCTGAACGAGTTTAATTCAAGTGGACTGTAAGCAAAATGGCTCTTTGCTATAAAGGTCGCAGGCCCCTGGTATAATGTGACCACACCTCACCACCAGGTGTCACTCTAGCTTTAAAAGAACCTTGCGTATTAAGGGAGTCTAACCAGGCTCAAGACTACAGCGGACAGCTGTGTCACAGCAAAAAGAAAAACGTGTAGAAATAAAAAATCAGTTTATATAAAGAATGAAGATAAAACCAACAGAAAAGTGCATTTTTGTGAGGCAAAAGAAAAATATATCAGAGAAAGGCCATCATTAAATTTGTAAGTCAAAGGGTAAAGTTGTTAACTTTCAGTCTTGTATAGTAACGAAGTAAAAATACTTCACTACTGTACTTAAGTATATTTTGGAGTACTTTATACTTTCCTCGAGTATAAAATTTTTTGATAAATTTCATTTTTACTTCACTATATTTCCGAACTTAATTGCATACTTTTACACATTTGTACAGTGTTTGGTTTAGTTACTCATTACAAAAAAAAAAAGCGTGATTGAGAGAGAGAGAAACCCAAATGTTTTGACCCCACCTACTGATAATGTTACAGGTGTATCTATTAGCAGGTTTACCACTTCCTGTAGGTTAACTAAGCCTGGTTTATCACTTAACCATGTTCTTAGTATACACCCCCTGGTCTAAATTCTGCCTGCACCTGGTTGTGTACAATTTTAAAGTGCATAGCACTGACCTTACTTGAAGAAGGAAAACTGAAAGCTTACAAAAAGGTTGTATTTTCTGTCTAAACTTGGTCTAAATTTCTCCTGCACTTTGTTGTTTATATTATTTTAAGTGAATTTTGACCTTCAAAGTTTACCAAAATATAAAAAATGTCATACAAACTGCATTTGCCTTATTTTACTTTTTACTTATACTTTTTATTTCATTACTTGAGTACATCTATTTTTACAGTAATTTTCATACTTAAGTACAAGACATTTCAGATACTTTAAGACTTTAACTCAAGTAACATTTCAGTCAGTGACTTGGACTTTTACCAAAGTCATATTTTGGAGAGGTACCTATACTTTTACTTGACTCTGAGATTTCAGTACTTTATACAACACTGTTAACTTTACGTAACTTGTTAAAATAACTTACTGACCTCTCAACTTTTATCAAAAGTTAAGAGTGAGATTATGCTAATTTTGGGGGCGGGGCTTGTTTGGGGGCGGGGCTAACCGGACCCTGGAAGAGCCGGTGGAGTCAACTCCATCTCATTTTTATCCCACCAGACAACGAAGTAGACATGTATTACTTTTGTTAAAACGAGAAAGAGACGTATTAATACTTTATTGTTCAGTTAATGGATTAAAACATAAAAAACACACAATTGTTCAAATATTATTATAATTAAGTAGTTTTAAGTTATTCACCGAATTATTACACTGTTACACATTAATCTATGGGTTGTTTATCATTGTAGATCTATAACCTGATTGGTGAATCAGGCTGAGTTTCATCAAGTCTTTATGGTCAACAATTTCCCCTCAGCAGCAACACTAAAGCACACAGAGGTTCCCGCTGCGTCTTTATGCACGATCCAGCTGCTGATGTCTCCCTCTTTTCAGTTCAATGCACTTCTAGACTGTTACAGTTTATAACCAGCCCGTTGCCAAAAAACGCATCCCCTGCTGTTTCATAGAAATATACACTTGTAGTTGATGTAACATTTTCTACGTGTTTACACGTGTGTTCTGAACTACTAGTGTGAATTTCAGGTGTGTGGGACAATTTTTAGATTAAAAACATAGGGGGATGCGTTTTTTGGCAGCCCCATTGCCAAAAAACGCATCCCCTGCTATCTCAGAGGAGTTGACACTTGTATGACTGTATTTCCATCTGTAATTAAAGGACAAGGGTCAGCAAATGCAAATTCTGCCCTGTAAAACAATGACAGCGCAATTGTTGCTGTATGATCTGAAGCCCCATTTGGAGCTTTTAAACAGGCTTTTGAAAAACTTTGATAATTTGCTGCTGTAATATTATAGATTTTTCAGAATACAAAGCTAGCAGATGTGCAGAATCAAAACATAACAGAAATACAATTATAGAGCATTCAGTATTGTAAGAAAGCCCACACTGTTTCTGGATGAATTTCCTCGTATGAGTTAAGTTCTATTCCGTTTTATGCCTCTTTCCTTGTAAGTTTGAAATGTCCCATGCTCCTGAATGCACCATAGCTTTCTGACGCTCATGAATGCATCACACTGGTCTATTAACGCTGTGTCTGCACGTTTGATCTTCCGCTTAAGAAAAAGCTTTTCAGTTTCAAAACTCACGTCGGCTCTCACGGTTTATTGTTGTGTGTGAATGACAAGAGACCACAACAAATAAATCAGCCGTACCTCGGATGAAAACTTTGGATTTAATGTTTTGTAAACGTACTTTTGTAAACGAATCTGCCAAATACACACAGTTTTTTTTCACACTAGAAGTACATTTAAACGTTTTTATATAATTAATATAAGAACAAGTCGCTCCGTTGGTCGTATTTTAATTCGTTTTCCGTCGATATTCATTTGTACAGAGCGAGGCGCGCTCCCGCGACAGGGGATGCATATCTCGGCAGGCATGCACACCAGCTCACTTTCACCACTGGTTAAGACTAAAATTATTCATAACTCTGATCACTCTGTTAACATGAACTGCAGCAGGATTTACTGATGGCCACAAGCTGTGAAAGAAGCTGAAACAGCTCAGCAGAAGGCGGAGTTTTGTCGTCCGCAGCCCAGATGGGCTTTGTGATTTTTATGCATGAGAAATTCCATGTTTGCGTGTGAAATGTCACGTGTTGCGTGTGAGCGTGTGAAGTTAGTGAAATGCGTGTGTCACACGGTCAATGCGTGAGAGTTGAGAGCTATCAAATAACAAAATTTATTACTGTTTGAAAGGTTGCATGACATTTCAACACATGCTCGTTGCTGAAATTCCTCTTGTCTTGGACGACGCTGTGCTTCTGGTTGGTCGAGTAGGACGGAGGCCCCGAGGGATGACAGTTATAGATCAAACACCACCAGGTGCATTTAAAGGCTGGTTTACGCTTGACTAAGCCTAATGCACATTCCACAGTTGAGCGCACAAGGATGAAAACACTTTCCCTCCAAATTCTCCCATGTACAAGGTCTTCCAAAAGTGACATCGCACAGTATTACAGAGGAGTGTCACAACAGTATTTAAATGTTTACTGCAGCGAGATTAGCTTACATCTAGTTGTTACACTGGGGATCATTGGAGAGAGGAATTCTGATGAAATGTTGTGAGGCCTTTTTTACGCTCCAGCCTGGAACGTCAGAAGGGCTCTGTGCAGCAATCAAAAGCCAGAGAGGAGATGGCATCACACAAGCAAACCTCATATGACCATTTAGGCTACTCACATCATCATGAACAATACAGAAACAACTTTCTCAACTCTTTTATCTTGTCTAGAGTATGCATTATTATGTATATATTTTTCTGGAACTTTTTCCTATTCTAAAATGTTTATTGAGAGAATATTATAGTGTGTAAATAATACAAAAAAATCTCTTTGTTACATTGTTTGTACATTTCTCCACTTTTTATTTATGATCATTCAATATTTTTCCTGTCATTTATTTATCCTCAATAAATTACATTAGTAAAGTTGTGCCTTTAACCAGTCCTCATGCTGAAATGAATGAATCTCCCCCTATGGGGATGATAAAGTTGATCTTATCTACACATTAATAATTGTATGATTGTTAAAGAAACTTATGTGCTAATTTCTTCCACTGTTTAGGTGGTGGATCAGCCAATCAGTTCTCTCTGTTTCCACAACCTTATGACACTCTCAGGCCTCGCTATAAGTCCTCACTGCTCCTAACCTTTTACCTAACTTTTTTTTTTTTTTTTTTTTTTTACCTTAGGAGCTATCTAAAGGCATAGGGTGCTTTGTGAATAGCTTTTATTTTACTGAGGTAAAATCTAATAAATATCTTGGCATTCGGGAAATTCTTAGAAGTTTCCTAAATTGACATCATGTTTAGTATTAAGGCCCCCACAACCATGAGTCTGCAGATGTCTTTGCGTAGTCTGTGCAGACAGGTATGCGTAGAACAAAAATTTTCCGACCACGTATGCAGAGTCACATTATAAGTTGCTTGGTGGCAAGAAGTCTTTACATTGAACTGTTTTGTGTCATGGTTTTAGGGTGTTTGGCCCACATGCAGACACAGTTGGAGAACAAAAGACAGCTTAAAGATGTTTACTTAAGGCTATACACGGATCTAAATGCTCACAACGTGAGCAGCAGGCAAGTTTCGGAACGTCAGAGTAGGAGCACTGCGGGAAGAAATAGGATACTGATTAACGCGAGTCGAATCAGGGAAATCTGCGCTGATGCTGCTCTGCTTACCACTAGGTATGGAAAGCTTATCCGGGGAGGGTGAGTGGAAGGAAGGGTTCTGCGATCTTATACTTTCATATGGTGTGAGGTGGCTGAGCGACAGGTGAGCTAGTGGATGGAACGCAGGCGGGGAGCTCGAGCAGCAACACAGCGGAGGCAGGCAGGAGGAGCAGCTGAGGGAACCAGAGTGAATCCAGGACAGGGGGTCTCTTGTCCGGCTTGGTACCACCAAGTGGGCTCGAGGGGAACGCCAGAGCAAAATCTGAGCAGCAGGGATTCAGTAACCGGTCTTCAGCGCACGGAGACAAAACAGGTAAGTAATTCCAGAGAACGACGAACTGAGGGAGACAGGAGACAAAGTTAGAGCTAGGAATCTGGAACATCAAAACTCACAGGAATGGAGAACTGTCGACAGGACAATGGCCTAGGTGTACCACAATGGGCTAACACTTTGGCGTCCTTCAGCTGATTGAATGCTCCTTTTAAGCTCGAGACAGAGTAGCCACAACGAGCCGCAGGTGCAGGCCACGCCCACCTGTCAACAACTGCCACCTGTGGAAGAGAGTTAGTAGAGTACAATACACAGAATCACTGAGTACACTGAGCTGCTCCAAGCAGGCAGTTGCAAGGACGCGAGGCATCACAGTCCCTCTCTGTTCTCACTGAAAGATGTGTCATGGGTGCCTGTGTGAAAGGAAACGCCCCTAAGCGCTAAACTAGCTATTTAAATGTTTTACCATCACTTTGTCCGCTGGCAGCAAGTGTGGGAACTATAGGAATTTGTCACAAGAAATGTAGTGAAAAGGTACGCTCGACTATGAAGGAGTTAGCGCGGAGTCCGTGGGGCTCACAATATGTGCACAGTATGCCCGAGTACTTGAACCTTTAGGATTCTTTTTTTAAATTGCCACTGGTCTTTACCACATAAATATAAGAAAAGAAAAAAAAATACCTTTTTTATGTTTTTATAAAATAAAAAGCACATCATACCAAATTTAGGAACCCCACACACCCCATGATTCAATAACATGTAGAGCCACCTTTAGCAGAAATGGCTACTGGTGGCCCTATTCTCTCAGACTTAATCTGTTTCTCACATTGTTGTGAAGTGATTCTGCAACACTTTTCTTCCCATCCATCTGTCCATCTACTTCTTCGCCAGATTTATTTGTGTATGACCTTTGCCTCTTTACTGGTTCTGTCTTTGGATTCTGGAAATAACTTTAATGTAGAGTTTCAATTTTTTTGTCTGTGTCAATTTATGTTTTAAAGTTGCACAGAGTGAAGAGGAGTGCCTGTTTGATTCTCATTCAATGCCCCTACCCCATCTGGTACAAACCCAGTACTCTCCTTTTCCCCTGCCCTCTCTGAGAGCATTGATGTGACTACTGTTTCCGAGGAGGCTCCTTGAAGTTTCAAAAAACGTTTTTAATTTATCCATCCCTGTGTTTTGTCTGAATTACTGGGTCCCCATTGTGAGTCCTTACATAGGCAACTAAAGTGTACATTTTTACCAGCTATTAAAATCATTCAAAAAAGTCAAATGAAGCGAAACACTCACATTTCTGAAAAAACAAAATGTGAAAGTGATGACTTTAGCTAACAATGTATAATGCAACAAAATGCTTCAATATACATTTAATCATACAAATAGCTTAAACATGTGAATAAGAAGAATATTCTATTCTTTATCTGTCACCACCTATCTTATTGTCCATGTAACCACAGATAACAAAGTAGGCTTACAAGCCTGGAGGTTTAGGGGCAGGGTGGGTTTCGCCGGGGTCCGGTGGGTTGGGGCCAGGACTATATCTTGCGACCCCCTGGTTGTACCTCCGTGACCCCTAAGGGTGCCACAACCCCCATATTAAAGACCTCTGCTTTAAACTATATACAAACAAAATCTAAAGTTTTAGCTGCCAAACTCTGGCTGAGTTGACACAATAACCCTCGGACATCTACAGGGTAAGTAGCCAGATCACTAAGTGCCAAATGACAACACTGAACATGAAGTATCTCCTCCCTGACTCAGCTCTTTCTGTTTTACCATGCAATGCCACCTTTATAAAACACATTAAAATAATGAAGATCAACAAAGTGCTGTACATATACAACTGAAAATAACAGTAAAATTAAACTAGACTAGTAAAACACAGACAAGCTAAAGTAGACAAATAATTTAAAATAGAGTCAGTCTCTCAGGATGTCCAAAAGGCTTCAGCAAACAGGTGTGTTTTAACAAAGTCTTAACCTCTGAATGAGTAGAGGCGTGCCCGACATGCAAGGGCAGATCATTTCACAACTTTGGAGCCACTAAAGTAAAGGCATGGTCTCCTCCCAGAAATCTTGATTGTTGGAGTTCAGATTTCTTTTAAATATATGCACAATGAACGCAAGTTCTATTGAGAAATGAAAGAGGATTGGGTTTATTCTTGCACAAACTAACTAGCAAGGGATGTAACTTATGGTGCATTCCCTTTGCTTCTGAGGCCGGAACTAACGAGTTGCATATTACGCCATCTTTTAGCATTCCAGTTACAGTAGGAAAAAACATTGATGGTCGTACTGTTGTTAAAACATTAACAGTGATAATAATGCTGTTCTATTTTGTGCAGATAAACAGAGCTGAAACATCCCATCTGATGAACACTGAAAGGTAGGACCTGTACCTCTATGAGGGTCCCTCTAAAGACCACTGGACTTGTGAGATTGAGTATTCACACGAGAGTATGTCCTGGAAATTCCACCAGGATAAACAAGCTGGCCAGTAAACGTAAAGCTTCAGTTGCCACTCAAATAAGCTCAAGGGAGATCACTGTTTCACTTTGTTATCCGTTTGCTGTACTTCTGATCTCCTACCATGGGTAAGTACACAGTTTATTAAAATGTTTTATTGAGGCTAGGGTAAGGTGGAGGAGGGAGGGGGTGTATTAGGTATTTAGTGGGAGGGGGGAGGGGGGGAGCTCTGGCTGGGTGGCTCAAACGGGTCGTGTTGGCCCGCCCTCTTTGGGGGGCCTGGTCCGGGGGCATCTGGTCCGGGGGCGGGGCCGGGGGTCGGGCACAAGCTGTCGTACAGTCGATTTGGGGTGACCCCCCCCTCTGGTCAGTGTTGGATGCGAGTGTTATGTGGGAATGTGTGTACAGCATTTTTTATTTATTTATTTTTTAAATCTGTGTGTGGTGAGTGGGGCACAAGGGAGGGTTGGTGTGAATGAGTTTCCTTTTTTTTTTTTTTTCTTTTTCAGGTATGGGTGTGGTCTGCTCCCTCTCACAAGAACATCTCAAGTCTCCGCTAGGTGCGGAGCCCATCCCCCCACATCCTGCCCTCCTCCGCTGCGCTGGCAGGCGCCTTGGCCCTCTGGCGCATTGGTGGGCTTCGGGTTTGGGGCGGGTTCCCGGGCGTGCGCCGGCCCACTCCCGGCGGCTTCTTCGCGGGGCCTGGCCCCCCGGGGGGGCCGGGACCACTTCAGCGGGGCTAGCTGCCGGCGGAGCCCACGGGCTCGTCCCCGCGGCTCTTGGGGGCGTCGGCGTTGCGGTGGCTGGGGGATTTCCTCGGGGTCGTCTCTGCTCTTTCCTTGGGGGGGGGGGTTGCAGATATCCTGTGTCGGCCCCTCCTGGGCGCCCTGCTTTAGGGACCCCTTTGGGAGTCCGGGGTTATGGGTCCCCTGACTCCTGCCTCTGTGCTCGGGGAGGGCGGGCCTTTGGTTCTCCACAACCACTATCAAACTATTTTCTTCTGGATAATTTTCACCTGAACTAGTGCACTCTCACAAACTCCCACAGGTGCTGGGTCCCAGGTATTAAATGTTCACTTACATACAGTAATCTTATCATTTATTTATTTATATTCTTTCACTTTCTTTTTTCAGGTATCACATTACACATGTCAGCTTACATAATAATATATATGATTTAGCAATGGCATCTAGGTGTTATTCGATTGTATCTGTTGCTTTATGTCTGTTGGTTGTGCTGTTCTTTTTGCATCTCTCTTTCCAGGTGATGGAGCAGACGGAGAAGGTTTTATCATTCTCTCCCTTTTATCTCTTCTTTCTTTCACCTCTACTCTTTTTTCTTTCTCTCTCACTTCTTGTTCTTCCTTTACTCTCCCATTGTAGTGTCCATATAATTTGAAATTCTCCCTGCAGGAATCACAATAAAGCTATTTACATGCATAAATCAAGTAGAGCACTATGCCGAAAGCTGTTCGCTCCACTTGTAAAAGCAAAATCTGTCAAGCTCTATCTGGCATTGAGACATCAATTCCTATTGCCACATTGCTAGACAGGACACTGGGAAGAAAAAAAATAAAAAAAATAAAATAAAATGTTTTATTGATTATTTATGGAGCTGTGTGTTTCCTGACGGACAAACCAGACAAAAATTGCACACAGTTTACCTTGCGATTCTGAGATTTTACTTTGTATTTTCCCTGAATCGTATGTCCAACTCACAACTTTCCTATCAAATTGCTCTGTATTGTTCTGATCAACATAGACAAGGGGTCTAACTTGGTTGGAGCAATGCCGGCATGGTTGCAGAGACTCGCAAGTGGCCTGCCCGGGACCATTCATTTCAAGCAGATGTAATTGCTACAATTTCATTTTCTGTCGGATCGGATACTAAATCGGATGTGTCTTTGGCTTTAACATGTGTGCGCTCAGGGAGCGTTTAAAGATGGCTTTCAAACAAATTACCTTGTGTTAACAATGGATTCAATGGTTGTAATGGCTGAAAAAAAAGTGCAGGGGACAGAGGTTACAGATAAGGGAAGTGCAAGAGATCTCCCACATACACTCCGCATCAGTTATGCCCATGCTGCATGCCATGTGCTACTTTGTGTTTGTCTACTCCATAAAATCTAGACACGATACAATGTAATTTGTAAAAAAAAAAAATGTGATAAAGTTGAAGGAGTAATACTACTTTAGCAAAGGACTGTACATTCCAGAATTCTTGCACATTTGGTTCAGTGTATAGATTTATAGCACCTTCAGCAGAACTTTAGTTCCAAGTCACTTTAGGCTCAATACAAGAAGAAGCTGCACCTGTTACTGACCAATAATAACCGCAGGTACTCAGTGGAGAATCATGCATATAGGCATCATGCCATTATTGCATCAGAAATTCCATATGGGATTTTCCAGAAAGGTGGGGATCATATGGAGATGTGTGTATTGGAGAAAGAAGATGAAGGCAACACAGGAACATATTGGAGCTAGTAGGGGAGAAGTATGTGGGAGAGGAGGGATATGATGCAAGAGGGAAGCTGAAAAGAAGGAGGATGGGTAGGAGGTGGGGTAGAAGGAGCACATCCAGGCTGGAATAGTGTAAGGACATGTAGCTCACTTTGGAAAATGGCCTGCAGCTCTGTTCAAGGCGTGTGTGTAAAGCAAGAGGGCTTTAAATTTTAAATGAGGGTCTGGATACAGCTGCAGAAGAGTGCAGAGGGAGGGCAGAGGGGGAGAAGAATGGCAAAAGTGGGCAAATCTTTGGTTTTGTTTTTTTGTCTTACATGTACAGCTGGTTGATCAGCTGCACATGCTGTAAATTTCCTCTCTACGTGAACTAAATCACATTTTCTACTGTTATAATAATCATAAGAAAAAGAAAAATTCAATAGTCAATCTGAAATGCTTTAAACTTACCCTTTAAACTGTTCAAGCAACATTAAAAATAACAAACAGTGCCAGATACCGAAGGTGCCTTGAAAAAAGGAACACAAGCACATTCATTGCACATCTGTTTAAATAATTCTACAACCATCAAACAAAAATATAAGCCCATGTGCAGGGACGTGCAGAGACCGTTGGAGGGGCAGGTGCTCAAAGTTAAAAGTGGGCACATGGGGCACGGATTTAAAACACGATACAGAAACATACCTTGCTATACATCCGGCTGAAATGTACCAACCCATACTATAAAGAATGTAACATGGAATCAAGGGCGTAGGTTTGATTTGAACTTTGATTTGAACTTTAACCCTAGGGACACTTCATTGGTCTGACATCATTGGTCCTACGCAGTATGCATGCTCCTATTTCTTTATGCTTGACTTGAGCGTCAGGGCGCGTTTCTTCTGTCTAAAGAGAAAAGCAGTATTTCTTACTACATTTATACAAATTTTATAAGCACGACACACACTAGATGCTTTTTGTTAATCTGGTGGCCTAGTGGTTAGAGCATTGATCTTGGGTCCCAGAGGTTCTGAGTTCAACTCCCACAGACTACCATTCTGGGTCCCTGAGCAAGACACTTAACCCCGATTGCTCCCCTGGCGCCGCACAGTGGCAGCCCACTGCTCCCCGAGGGGATGGGTAAAGATGCAGAAATGAATTTCTCCATTGTGAGATCAATAAAGTTCTATTATTATTATAAATTATAAAGCAGCGCCCGATCTGATGAACGTTGAATTGAGACTTTTTTCCCACTTTGAAAAAGTTTGCATTTGAACTTACCAGCAACAGAGACCTATCAATTTTTACCATCTGCAACATTCCAAACACATTTCTTACATCATATATCTGAAGAGTAGATAACAGCTTCTCCTTACCTACATCTTCTCAGACGATTAAATTATTTCCCTAACAATAGTGAGTTGTCGATGTTTAAATGTGCAGTAAATCTTAATACATAAGGAGCATGGAGGACCCAATACTGTACTTTGAGTAAGATTGGTGACACCAAAACTGAATTGTTTCATGAGTGGTTGTCCATTTCATCACTCAAATGAGAACCACATACTATTGGTATATACTAGTAAGACTAATAAAGAACAGCAGATAAAACTTTAAGATATGTTAAGGCCTATATTAAATTAATTTTACGACCATATCAACAGATTAAATACTTTTTACTTTTTTGGTGTACCAAATTACCCTCGTAATGAAGTAATATTTTATGGATTAAGTCCCTGATGATAAGAATGTCTAGCTCCGCCCCTGGTTTGCACTAATTTACTAATAGACAGTGTGGAAATCTTTGTACAATAAAAGCAATGTAAATAGTGTTCCTCGGTTGTATTTGTCGTAATTCTAATTCTAGAAGTAGAAATAGTGAAATAAATAGCACTATCATTTTGTGAAATCCTAATTACGCTATTATAAATAAGTAAAAGTCTAAACAAAATATAGCAGTTGTTTAGGCAGCATATAGTGTTGTTGTGTTGTATATCATATAAAAGAAATATCACCTGCTATTTATACCTGAACTGCATCAGAGGGTCAACAAAAAAATTAAACAATAATAGCAACGAAATATTGGTAAAAGGGAAACCCTCACCTTTTCTTTTTCAGGCAGCTGTGGCTAAGAATCTGAATTTTTAATAGTCTACAGTCTTTGCTTTTCCATCTTTCCAGCTTCAGAACTCCAGCCTGGCACAAAATATTTAGTTTTATAAAACAGATTAGGTTTCTGTTGATAAATGCATTATACTTCAGAATTAGATGCTATTTTGAGATGCTAACGTTGGTTACTTACATTTCTCAAGTTCCATAAATCAAAACTCTCTCGCCTGCTTCTTTACAGAACTGCACTCAGCAGCTTTCACCTATTTTACTGCAGATAATTAGTTTCTTAACTGGGACTAGTTCCGTAGCCTAGTATTAATTGTGGTAACCACAGTATTCCTGTATGACTCAAAACTGAAGTCTCCGCTCCAAGCAAGCACGCACAGGGACAGACTAGAAAACAGCCAATCAGAAAGAGGGAAGGCGGGATTTAAAGCAGTATAACCAATGACAGTGGAGTTAAAAAGCACAGAGCACAGTCAAGTGTGCTGCAGATTTAAAGGGGCAGGACCACTGAGCTATATAATACACTGGAGTGCTGATTTTGCCGAAAAACTAAAGTCACTGGCCGCCATCTTGCTACTCCCGACTCTCACAGAATCCCATATGATTTGCTTGGAATAACAAGCAGTTTTCTGGCTGTGTGAAAACGTTTCACAGGTAATTGTACAGTCAGTGGATGTACTAACACTCAACTACTAGGAAATTAGGTGCTGAAATATTTTACATGTTATTCATATTAAATATATATATATGTATATATAAGTATGTGTATATGTATATATGTATATATATGTATACACATATGTAAATATATGTTTTTGTACATTGTTATTTATATATTTATAAATGTTAAACATATTATTTAAATGAATAAAATGCAAAATATTTCAGCACATGACTTTCTCAGTACTTGATATTTTTAGAACATAACATAAAAGTATATGGCATTTGACATTTTAAAAGTCTTAAGCCCCCCCCTGAACATGAGAAAATCCTCGTTATTCGATGCTGTAGCGCACATATTCCCTAGTTACTGGGGGGAAATAGGGAGTACCAATATGGCGGCTGGTGGCTTCAAAGCGACTCGTTCAAACAGACGGTGATTAGCACTCCAGTGTATTATATAGCTCAATGGGCAGGACAGACTGGCCAGCGTGAGGCAGCGGAGCTGGGAGCTGCGAGAGGAAAAGTAGGGCAGAGTGAGGGTACGTTATGTGGATCATGTAACCAGCCACGGTATATCTAAATTATTATTCTTTTGGACATGCACCATGCACACACACACCAACAAACACGCACACATATAAAAAAAAAAAAAAAAAAAAAAAAAAAAAAAAAAAACTGACAAAAGGGCACTTTGGGCACCAAGGGACAAAGGGGCAGGTGCTCAAGCCCCCTCCGCCCCCCCCTCTGCACGTCCCTGCCCAGGTGACCTGTGTATATTCTTGGTCATAAATTGGTAAATTAATAATTTGGCATTGCTGGTGTTATCTTGTCCTAGGTAGTGTGATAAAAGGATGTCTTTGTCTGCCTGGGAGAAGGACATGGGTACAATGAGCTTGTAAGTTTTGTCTCTTTGGAATTCCAAATGAATTAAATATGCATATTTCAAATGTTTGCCTCTGATCATTGTTTCTCCTTTACTGCCAAATCTTAAACCGGGGTAAGACGGGCCTTCAGAAATAAGCAGGAGCAGGCCAGTATTAATATCAACATAAGGGTTCTGTTTGGATTGTGACCACTAAATGAAAATAACACTGTAGTTTTAGAGCAAATAGCAAAGCAGAGCAGAGCTAAACATGAATTTCAGCTGTTTAAACCACCCAAATCATAAAAACACCATAGTGGTTTATGCAAAGGGTATTTCAAAAAAAAAAATTCAAATGTCATCACAATTACAGGACAAACTCCCCAGCTCCTGTGCCACTGGAAAGCTGTTGGTAAGTTGTGCACTGGAGCTATAATCATCCATCATTTTAAAGTATCTATATCAAAGTAATCAAAATGAACTACCTGGTGGAAGAGTAATGTGGTGTAAAAATCATCGATGTGGCTCTGAGTTGAACTGAAACATGCAATGGATCTGACACATCCCTAAAATACAAAAGTTTTTTTTGTGAAAGAAAAGCTTGATAGCTTTCTCTTAAGTTCCGCAAAACACCTGTAATTAACATTGACAATCCTTTTTAGTGTTACACAACTACTTGTGGCATTATTGGATGATTGAGGAGCGAACCAAAACAAAGCCTGCAGGTAAAGGATGATGTATGTTTCTTACTGTCACCTGGCCACATCAGGGGCCTGTGCATCTCAAAGAAGCAGATTCATTTCTCCTACTAATGGGCTATAAGCACAGCTCCACTACTTCCTGAACTCCAGCAGCTCCTTTGTTTCCTGCCTTTCATTACTGGACAAGCTGATTAATCCAGGTGTGTGTGGCTGGTTACTGAGGTCAGACACACCTGGATTAATCAGTCTGTCCTGTAATGAAAGATAGGAAACAAAGGAGATGCTGAAGTTCAGGAAGAGGTGGAGCTGTGCATAGAGCCTGTTTGGGACAAGAAAATAGGTTGTGGTGATGTGAGGTGGAAAACAAGCACAGACTTGGAAATCCCCTTGACAAGAATACAAGTGATTGTGTGTGTAGCGCAGCATGAGCATGTATAAACTTGCATAAAGTGTGTATAACTACATTATGTGTATGGTAGTAGTTGACGTGCAAGTATATTGTTTTTGCTCCTATAAGGTGAGTTAACTCCGGTCAGTAAGTTAGCTAACACATGATCATCTCTGGTTTCTTCAAGGCCTTCTGTGTCTGAAGAGCCATCAGCCAGGGTATCCAGAGGTCTGGATAAAATAAGAGGAGAAGAGGATATTATGTGCAGAACAGACATTTTGAAAACACAAGACATTCTGTCACAGCTAGGGAAGTGCAGTGAAACTCATGTTCAGTGCAGAGACTCAGAAAGAGGTTATATCCTCAGACAATTGGGCTTCTCAAATCAAACCTGAGTCGCTCTGTTTTACATAGTATACTTTGCACACTACATTACTCAATACGTTAGTTTATCACTCAAATCATGTCAACGCTTTATCACTTGAACTTTATTAATACTTTTTCTCCCTTCTTGTTAATCGTTCTTTCTATCAGCGTTCCTATTTTCCTCCACTCTCATTTGATCTCCTTTCCATCTTCTTATCTTCTTCCTCTCTCCTTTTGTATCAGTCTTACATTATTCTAAAACAGAGATATTATATAATTAAAATCACTTACACAGACATTAGAATAAACAAGATGAAAACTTCCTATTATTATTATTATTATTATTATTATTATTATTATTATTATTATTATTATTATTATTATCTGATTAAATACTAAAAATGCTAATTACCACAATATTAGGAGCTACAAGCAAAAACAACAAAATAAATTAAACAGGCGGTTATCTCTTACTCCATCATTCTCAGATCATGCAGATCTTGTCTCATTCAGTTCTCCTGTTACTGGCTCCTATTTTTTCATGAGGAACTTTCATATATCCAAACTGAGTAGTAGAAAAGCTAAACCTAAGACTGGAAGTCTATGCTCATAAATCACAACCACAAATCAGCAAAACAACTTGTAACAACTCTACTAAATAACTAAATAACTGAAATATAAAGTAAAAGTCACCTATCAGTTCTTAAACATCTTTAGACGAACCCTTGTTGATCCCTGAAGAACCAGCGTACCAGATTAGCACCTTACAAAGAGTTTTCAATCATTCTGTTACATTTTATCTGAGTGTCTTTTACTCAGGTGAGCAGCAGCTCGTGGTCTTGTCTTACTTTTTATTGATTATTTTTGAACCTGGACACAAACCAAACAATTATCACAGGATCAGCCGGATCCAAATAAAATAAATCGTTTAACACACTTACCATAACACAGCAGCAGCTCCCCCATCACCGTTTATGACAACAAACTTCCACTTCTTCTCCTTCTGTTTTAAAAGTGGTGCGCTCTTCTTCTTCATGTTTTAATGGGTGCTGACCACATCCAAAAGCATCATTACCGCCTTTCTAGTTGTGCGCTCTGTTCCTCATCTTTATATTATCAGCAGCGCAACCAGCTACCGTACCACCTGTTTCTGCGCGCAACAGCTCTACCGTAATAACAGATAACAGTCTACACGCAACTTTTTCCCCCTCGGTAAAATCGGGGACATTTCCGGGGACAGCTTTAGCCGGGGACAGGTGGTCCAAAACGGGGTCAGTCCCCGGAAATTGGGGACGTCTGGTCTAAGGTGACCAGATTTCTAAAATCAAATCTGGGGACATTTCTTGCTCGTGGATAAAAATCAATACATCTAATCAAGATGTAATTAGGAAACGGGGACAGTAATGGTTTCATTTATTTTTACATGTTTATTAATATTTAAACAATAAAAATCAAGTGTAAAAGACAGGAATGTGCCTCTCCAGACCTTTAGTGCATCCTAAGATTAATAAAATCAATAAATAGTGTTATTAATAGAAACTAGAACTGTGTCTCTGGGTTGGGGCAAAGTGGTGGGAGTGGGAGTGGAGGGGTCCAGAGTGGTTAGCAGGGTTTTTCAATAGGGGGTTTTCAGCTGACGTCACGCTCACGTGACTACTCAGCGCGTCCGCCATATTGGGTGGCAGTCGTTTCGCACCGTTGACCTGCATTGTATGACGCCTTAGGCAGTATTGGAAGTGAACAATGGGGAAAACGTGTTTAATGGTTGGTTGCACGGCCCGTGGAGGTGGAGATCAACGCTCTTTCTATCGCCTACCAGCCGTAATAGTGAATCAGTGTGAAAAAACAAAACAGCTGTCTGAACAACGCCGTCACCTATGGCTGACACGGATATCCAGGTCCGATTTGGACGTGTTAAGCTGGAATACGCCAGAGTCTGCGGTGCTCACTTTGTCACAGGTAATTAACTGTTAAGTATTTAAAACATGTAAGAAGAATATATTAATAATAGGGCTTGGGCGTTATGACTTATTACTTTCCGCGGCTGTCGTGTTGACTGCCTCCGCCGCCTCTACTGCCTATTACTACCGCGTACTGTACTCCCTCTCTCAGCCGTGTTTTAATTTGATTAATTTCACCTTAACTTCATTTCAACCATGGTAAACCGTTGCTGTATTGTGGGCTGTAACAGCGCAACACATGATCGCCATGGGGAAAAACATAGAAACAGATTAATTTTCCACCGCTTTCCTGCCTGGAGGCGCAACCACGGAGAACAACTGTTAGTGATAACAAAGAGTCGTCGGCTCGCTTGGATCGCGGCTGTAAGTCGACCGAACATAACTTTCCACAGTATCCCGAAGTCAATGAGAGTGTGTTCTAAACGTTTGAAACACATAGCAGCTAGTTAAAAGTACATTACATGCGTGAGTGGTTGTTAGCACTGACGATTAGCATGTGCTAACCCGTCTGAGCGCAGCTTACCTTTGAACGAGTTACAGAGATAACAAAGAGTCGTCGGCTCGCTTGGATCGCGGCTGTAAGTCGACCGAACATAACTTTCCACAGTATCCCGAAGTCAATGAGAGTGTGTCCTAACCGTTTGAAACACATAGCAGCAAGTTAAAAGTACATTACATGCGCGAGTGGTTGTTAGCGCTAACGGTTAGCAGCTACTAAACTAGCAGGTGCCAGAGCCCGTCTGAGCGCAGCTTACCTTTGAACGAGTTACTGTGTTCCCACTGTTTGCTGGCTTTATGATCTGCAGCTCCTACCGGCGCCAATATGGTAAATACAACTTAATTTTTCACTGGTCATTGTTCTGCTTAAATAATTAAAGCCGCGAGCGGCGTCGATCGGCCTTGCAGCCAAGCGCCTTCGCGCACCGCCGGCCGCCGGCCGTCAGCCACCGCAGAAGCATGCGACGCATTTGCGTCGGATCGTTTACATTTTTACCATCTTATTAAAACTCACCCGTCCACGTATGATGGCGATTTCCTTGATGTACATAACCAGATGTGAACTGGTTGTGAGCCTCTAGACCCTTGTAAGCTCTCATTTCCTCAAGAGTGTGCAGAGGGTTTTCACCGAACACCAGGTATTGCATCTGGATTACGGCTAAACAAGGCACCGTGGAGGGCATAGGGGTCCATATGGTCGATCACGGAACATTTCCTCAGATATACGTCCTTATCTGGTCGCTCTAGCGTGCTGGCGTACTTATCCATTCGCGATACGATAATACGTGTACGACAACTAGAGATAAGGAAGTGTGCCACCCAATATGGCGGACCGGAAGTTGGCCAGTGACGTCAGTGAAAACCCCCTATTTTGTGGGGTTCAAAGAGCTCTGCCACCCCCTAAGGGGAAAGTGACATGAGGAAAAGAAAAAACAGTAAATACAAACATTTAGCCTGTGGCTGTCTGTGGAGACAGAGTCCCCCAAATTTAAAAAAAACTGCAACAAATACTCATTCTGTTCACATCTACATACCAATGAAAAATAGGTTTTTCTGCGTTAACATCAAAAAGTAGCAGTCAAGCCCGCTGGTAAAGGATGATATATGTTTCTTACTGTCAACTGACCACATAAGGGTTCTGTGCATCACAAAGCCGATTAATTTCTCCCACTAATGAGCTATAAGCACATAGAGCACATAGTGCATAGAGCCTGTTTGAGACAAGACATTGTCCAATGGATTGTGGTGATGTGAGGTAAAACAAAGGCACAGACTTGGAAAACCCCTTGACATGAATGCAAGTGATTTTGTGTGTAGTGCAGCATGAGCATGTATAAACTTACATAAAGTGTGTATAACTACATTATGTGTATGTGTATGGTAGTAGCTGATGTGTGAGTATATTGTTTGCTCCTTTAAGGTGAGTTAACTCCAGTCAGGGAGTCAGCTAACATGAGATCATCTCTGGTTTCTTCAAGGCGTTTTGTGTCTGAAGAGCCATCAGCCACGGTATCCAAAGATCTGGATAGAATAAGAGGAGAAGAGGATATATTATGTGCAGAACTGAAATTTTTAAAACACAAGAAAAAAACAACAACTAAACTGCCTCTTTATTGTGCCACAGCTAGGGAAGTGCAGTGAAACTCATGTTCAGTGCAGAGACTCAGAAAGAGGTTATATCCTCAGACAATTGGGCTTCTCAGCTCAAACCTGAGTATATCATATCAGAGCTTTATCACTTGAACTTTATTAATACTCTAAGTAAATATTTCTCCCTTCTCGTCAATCATTCTTTACATCAATATTCCTATTTTCCTCCACTCTCATTTAATCTCCTTACTGTCTTCCTTTTCTCTTCCTTTCACCTCTTGTATCAATCTTACATTATTCTAAAACAGAGACATTATATATTTAAAATCACTTCCAAAAACATTAGATTGTACAACATGAAAATGTCCAATTATTATTATTATTATTATTATTATTTCCTCTGATTAAATACAAAAAATGCCAATTACCACAATACTAGGAGATACAAGCAAAAACAACATAATAAATGAACCTTAAACAGGCAGTTATCTCTTCCTCCATCGTTCTCAGATCATGTAAATATTTTCTCATTCAGTTCTCCTGTTACTGACTCCTATTTTTTCATGAAGAACTTTCATATATCCAAACTGAGCAGTAGAAAAGCTAAACCTAAGCCTGGAAGTCTATGCTCATAAATCACAACCATAAATCAGCAAAACAACTTGTAATAACTCTACTAATAACTAACTATCTGAAATATAAACTAAATGTCACCAATCAGTTCTAAAACGTCTTTAGACGAACCCTTGTTGATTCCTGGAGAACCAGCGTACCAAATTAGCGCCTTACAAAGAGTTTTCAATCATTCTGTTACATTTTATCTGAGTGTCTTTTACTCATGTGAGCAGCAACTCGTGGTCTTACTTTTTATTGATTATTTTTTAACCTGGAAAAAAACCAAACATTTCTCACAGGATCAGCTTGATCCAAATAAAATGAATCGATTAACACACTTACCATAACACAGCAGCTCCCCATCAGTTGCCACCAGTTGACGACTTTTCACTTCTTCTTCTTCTGTTTTAAAAGTGGTGCGCTCGTCTTCTTCTTCTTCCTCTTCGTGTTTTAATGGCATCTGACATCCAAAAGGATCATTACCGCCATCTAGTGGTGCACTCTGTTCCTCGTCTTTATATTATCAGCAGCGCAACCAGCTACCGCAACACATTTTTCCCCTCGGTAAAATCGGGGACATTTCCGGGGACAGCTTTAGCCGGGGACAGGTGGTCCAAAACGGGGACAGTCCCCGGAAAACGGGGATGTCTGGTCACCCTAGTCTGGTCACCCTATCGTAGTAATCTATTAGCATTAGCATTGCCAGCTAGCTGACCGTAATCAGATGCTGTGACTGATGTCTCCTTCTCTTTCCTCTCTACGATCTCACTCACTCTCATGCTGCCTCTGGATCAGAAACAACAGTTTATGCCTCCAAAACTGAACAGCACCTGCAAAATGACGCACAACCATTTACTAACATCCTCAATGAGATCTTAAGCGCAAAACAGCACTCGCAGTTTTGTTTGCTCAACTGAGTATTCAGTATGAAGTGTTTCAGTGCAAAGTTGTCAATTTCTGGGAAAAGTGGATGCAAAGCTGTTTATTTAAGATGCAGTGTGATTCACTAAAGTTGGAAATAACTGCGCTAATTTTCATCATTTTGCATGTCCCAGAAGCAGGCGCAACTTCCCACAGTTGGCAGGTTCAATCAATATGGAGAAGATATAGGCCAAGGATCATCCCAATAAACGGTGGAAGTCTGTCAAAGTCATCATCTATCCAGACACCCAGAACATAGAACCATTGTTTTTTTTATGAATGGAGAACTGATTTTTTCCCATGCTGTACCTCTTTCACATGGAGTGCTCTAACTGCCTCCCCTTCTCTCTTTACCCCCTCCCATTGGGGTCAGTTCTAAGAAAATACTATTTTTATTTTTATGCAGACGAAAGTCTGATTTTTACGTCACTAAAAAAGAAAAGCAGTTATTCTGCAAAAACTACTTGAATGCATTGCAGAAATCAAGTCATGGATATTGACATATTTATTACACCTGAAGAATAAGAAGACTGAGGTTATTTTGTTTGGGCCCAGTGATGTCTCTAACATGAGTGTTGACCTTGGACCTTTAAGTCAGTATCTAACATGGACAGCTACAGACCTGGGTGCAAGACTTAAGAATAATCTTAACTTTGATGCTCGGTTTAAATTTGTGGTTCAGTCTGTCATGATGCAGCCTTGTCTTCTGCACCATGGACATATTATTGGCACGTTTCACCCTCCATACACCTCAGTCTCCTCTCCACCTCAGTAATCATCCACACCTGTCAGTCATCAATCAGCCAGCATTCAGCACACCTGTCAGCCTCACTATTTAAGCTCCCTGTATTCAGTCCTTCATCGTCGGTCTGACTGCTAATTCCTGTTAACTTCTACCTACTTTAGTTTCTGCTGCTTACCTTATTCCAGTTCTCATCCAGTCCGAAGTCCCTTCATCTCCGCCTCCCTGCTGTGGTTCTGATCTCGCTTGGGCCCTGCAAGTATTCACCTAGTCGTGCTGCTCGTGCTGCTGGTAAAGTCTGGTTCCAAGTCTCCATTCTACCTGTGCTTCTGGTCCTGCTGCCTCCGTGCCCTGGCTCTGTCCCGCTTGCCAGTTCCTGCCTTCTCCATCCTCCTGCTTCAGCTCAGTACAGACTCTTGGTTCCTTCCTCCATTATCTACTTGGTTCCTTCAATAAACTGTTAAACTAAGCTCTGCTGTGGTTGTGTTCGGGTTCAGTAAACAAATCATGACACAGTCCAGGTTTTTCCAACTGAAACAGCTGACCAAAAGAAAACTACTCATGTCAAGGCATCATTTAGAGATTGAATCCTTGATTTTGTTACAACTTGCTTAGATTATGGCAGTGCACTTTACATTGAGTTTAACAAAGCTTTAGTAACTTGACTGCTCGTTATCCAAATTGCTGCTGCTCGTCTTTAAACTGGTACCAGAAAAAAGGAACACATTTCACCAGTTTTAGCAGCAATTCATTGGCAACTAGTTCACTTTTGGACTGATTTTAAAATAATTATATTTGTTTATAAATGTCTTCATGGTCTTGCTCTCCAACATCTGTTAGACCTGCGTCATCTGCACACTCCCTCTGGCTCGTTCACATCGTCAGATTAGGTTTAATTAGTCATTCCAAAAACAAAGAGAGCGCAGAGAGATGAGAGCGTTTTTTTCGTCATCCCACCAAAACTCTTTAATGAACTATCTTTACATATCAGGCTGGCCAACTAACTTTTTACTTTTAAATTTCCTCTTAAAACACTTTGTTTTCTCTTGTAGCCCAGTTTGGCTTTTGAAGTTTTTATTGTTTATTTTTGTTGTCTCTGCTTTTTCTATTTCAGCGGCCGGCGGCGGAGCTGAACCTTTGGAAGCCTTCGGTGGAGCAAGACCCTCGGAAGCCAACGCCTGGAGAGGAAGAAAACAGAATCTGGCGCCGGACTAAGGGTTAAGGACGGCGCCGCACTAAAAGCTGGGGCCCCACGCCGGGGCCGTCCTCCGGGACGTCCGCCAGATCACCTGCCACGCCAAGGCCATCCTCCAGGACGTCCGCCGGAGCACCTGCCACGCCGGGACCGTCCTCCGGGACGTCGGCCGAATCACCTGCCACGCCGGGGCCGTCCTCTGGGACGTCTGCCAGATCACCTGCCACGCCAGGGCCATCCTCCAGGACGTCCGCCGGAGCACCTGCCACGCCGGGACCGTCCTCCGGGACGTCGGCCGAATCACCTGCCACGCCGGGGCCGTCCTCCGGGACGTCCGCCAGATCACCTGCCACGCCAAGGCCATCCTCCAGGACGTCCGCCGGAGCACCTGCCACGCCGGGACCGTCCTCCGGGACGTCGGCCGAATCACCTGCCACGCCGGGGCCGTCCTCTGGGACGTCTGCCAGATCACCTGCCACGCCAGGGCCATCCTCCAGGACGTCCGCCGGAGCACCTGCCACGCCGGGACTGTCCTCCGGGACGTCCGCCGGATCACCTGCCACGCCGGGGCCGTTCTCTGGGACGTCCGCCAGATCACCTGCCAAGCTGGGGCCATCCTCCAGGACATCCGCCGGAGCACCTGCCACGTCGGGACCGTCCTCCGGGACGTCGGCCGAATCACCTGCCACGCCGGGGCCGTCCTGCGGGACATCCGCCGGATCACCTGCCACGCCGGGGCCGTCCTCCAGGACGTCCGCCTGATCACCTGCCACGGCGGGGTCGTCCTCCGGGACGTCCACCGGAGAACCTGATTTGTTGGGGTCGTCCTCCGGGTGCCCACCAGACTTTTACCTGTATCCATTCTCTGATCTTTTCTGTTTTTCGTTCACCCTTTCTGGGTTGTTTTTGGCTTAGATTTTGATTGAACAGTTTGGTTTTTTTATTGGACTTTTTCCTCCGCTCGCCCTGTCTGGGTTGTTTTTATTTTGTAATAAATTCTAACCCTCCTTCCTGTAACCCCCTCCACCCACCCGGTCTAGTCTGTCCTGTTTTCCTGGTTTAAGGTCGTCTGGAATCCGCCCTTGAGGGAGGGGCTCTGTCATATTCTGGGTTTTGTTTTGTTGTATATTTATTTGATTAGTCAGTATACCTTTCTGTCTTGGGTTCCGTCTTGTTTGATTTGTGTTATAGCTTGTGTATTTTAGTTTACCCTGGCATATTATTTAGTCTTTGTGGTTATTTTTGTTCTTAGTCCTGTCTTAGTAGTAGTTCTGGTTCTCTATTTACCTTATTTAGATTCTGTTCCCTTCCACTAGTCCTGTCAGCTCCCTCAGTCACTCCCCCGTCCTTGATCACTTCCACCTGTTCTGATTAATTAGTTGTTCACTCTGCTCACCTGTTCCTCTGCCTATTCATACCTGCCTCAGTTCTCTGCTCCCTGCCAGAACGTCACACATGTTTCATTTCACCTATCCACTGGTAAGAACCATCCTGCTTTTTTGTATCTGCCTGTGCATCTGGTTGTCTGATCTGTTTTTGAGTCTACCCCAGTTTTTGTTTTTACCTTGGATGTCTGCTCTGTACCTTTTGTGGATTGTTTTTTTTTTTGTCAGCTTGGCTGACCCATCATCCCTTCAATAAATCCTGTTTAAGCTTACCTCAAGTGTCTAGCTGAATACCGGGTTCATATCATCCTAAATCATTACAGTTTAGTAGTTTAGTTAGGTTTCACTAGCCTCGTAGAGAGGATTTGTTGATTGAAATATAGTGTTAATTCAGATAAACAGTATTCTACAGTGATGTTCTCTGGATGTTCATTTTATTTCTGTTAATACATTCTTGAACTTTGTTAAGATATCAACTGGATCAAGTGGAACAAAACGCTTAGCCCACAACTGCCTGCCACACTTAGATAGTACCGGACACAAGGAGATGACTCAAAGCTACCAGATAGAGTCCCGGAGGTGACACAGTTTCTCTACTGATGTCACAGTTTGGATGTGTACGGCCCCTGCATGGGTGTGAACCTAAACTCCTTTATAATGTTTGTGTGATGAGCGATCGGGGCTTCTTGCCGATCAAGAGCCCATCAGCGCTGATGTGTCTGTAACCGTTTCTCTGTCTTTAATAGATAAAATATAACTTGAAGTATACTTTCCTGTTTCATGCGTCATGCATCCAAAGTAATATGGAAGTGGGGGTCGCCTGAAGGGTATAAACGAGCTGGGTCCACCGAGGGTGTATCACCGCCGACAGGGTGCTGTAGCTCTTAACAACTTAAAGAGAAGTTGTCACTCATTTATTCTATATATGTGCAGAGTTTGCTGTTAAAAGACAATACCTAACAGACATAGAATTATTTATTAAACATTAAATAACTTTAAAACAGTGTGTAAATGCACAACAAAAGTATGCACCTAAATTACATGTGACTAAATTTAGTATTTTAAACAAGTGCAAGGCAATGCAGAAACTCCGCCGCAGCACAACTGGTTCTACATCAAGATTGAACAAAATAATATGAAAAACAAGTACTAACTCTTGCTGATTTCAATAGAGACATTTTGCTACGGGCGGAAGGACGTCAAAAGAAAGAAGACATAACCTAAGTTTTCCAGATAAAAAAACTAAAACAAGTTAATCTACCCAACTCCTGTTATCATGCAAATTATGTGGTAAGAAAACCTGAACATGACTGAACTGCCCTGCTCATGGCAAAATCTTTTTGCCATGAGCAAAACCAGAGAGAGCATTCCACTTTTTGCCTGGACCATGACCGCAGTCTTGCAGGTAGCAATTATCAGCTCAATCATTTTGCACATGGTGGTAAACTCCTTCAGCACACTCAGAGGTTCATGAATTGAACAGTGTCTTTCCCACGGCCAAAACTGACCAGATTAAAAACTGATCTAAAAGGAGCAAATCATAAAAATCAATATGACTCAACTTGAACTAAAAAAATAAAACAATTAAATGTGGTTTATTAAATATAATGTCTCTCCCTCCAAAGACTTTGTTAGTTAATGAATTGACTTCTGAAAATCAGATTGATGTATTTTGTCTCACAGAAACCTGGCTACAAGAGGACTACGTTAGTATAAATGAGTCAGCTCCCTCCAATAATTTAAATTTCCACATTCCCAGATCTACGGGAAGAGGAGTAGCAAACATCTTTCAGTCTGATTTACTAATTACTCCCAGGCCAATTAATAACTACATTTCTTTTGAACAACTCTCAGTTTCCCTCATCCAAATTACAAAGCAATAAAACCTCTTCTCTTTGTTGTTTGGTATTGTCCACCAGGCCCTTACTCTCAGTTTTTGGATCAGTTCTCAGACTTCTTATCTGATTTGCTGTTAAACACTGACATTAATGTCGACACTGAATGTGATAACCTTAAAGGTATATAGCCACGTTATATGCTTATTAAAAAGACCAAATAACATTTGATCATGATAAAATATAGCTATTTACAACAAGCCACCATCTTGGTAATGTTTTAATAGTACTTTTTGAGGCTAGATAAGAATCCAGTACCAGGCACGATGAACAGATATAGACAGATGTGGTACGATCTACCGACAGTATCACAGATCTATCATAATGCTGGTTTGGTTAAATAATAAATCACTAGTAAATGCAATGTCTCGCAATAAAGCGGCAGCTCGGCGTGATTGACGACCAACCATTATTAATTATATACACTAATTTAGAGCAACTGTAAGAGCCTCATATCAGAAAATGTACTTGTGTGAATCACATCTGCGGTCACATCTGAACAATTGGCAGCTTTAGCTTCTGCTTCAGTGAACACCAACGTTGATACTATATTCCCAGCCACATTAGTCTTTCCCTCTTGGAATCATATTTTTTGTGTGTGTTTTGTTTTTGTCACTGGATCTTGGACCATTGTTCATTGTTTCGCTGGGAGATGCTAATAGCCATTAGCAGCTTCCTTGTTTTATCCCCTGCAGTTCTGTACTTCCTGTTTTATTAAAAATAAACATGAAAGGTTTTCTTTACTGACAAATTTAGCAAAAACAAAGCGTAAAACACCAAAATAATAACTAATATGCCAGCAGGATGTGATATTCTTTCATAAAACTTTGTATGCAACCAGAGGGAGCAACTGATGTGTAAATAAAAAAGTCAAATAACTAGGCTATGCACCTTTTATGTAGCCATTCAAACTATCCTAGATTCAATTAGCTTTGCTCAAAATGTGCAGAAACCGACGCACTCTTGCCTTCATACTTTGTACCTCGTGCTGATATATGGCATTGATTGTGAAGAATTAACAGTATTTCCTCACAACCCTGTCCCATCTGACCATTTTTTAATAACCTTTCAGTTCAATTTAACTGAGTTCTCCCCAAAACAAGCTTTCATTATAGTAGAGTCTGTCCCCCTTTTAATATCCTCAGTATCACAGAAATGCCCAGCAGATGGCACAATGTTGTTTCCTCCCATTCACAAATAGGCGCTTTTGTTGAAGGTATCCCTTCCTCGGTGCATTTTGTATTAAGCCGGGCGTACACTGTACGATATTTTTAATCGTGGTACTCATATACAGCTCAAACTGTACGACGAAACCGCACGGTTTAAAAGTTCACTTAAAAGTTCACTGTGAGCAGTCAGGTCGCTCTGATGCGACCTGACTGCTCACACTGTACTTTAAAAAACCACACGTCAGACTCAGCCCCGTAGAGAGATGGCACTACTCGAACTCGTCTACCCGGAAGCCAAATGTCAACAGTAGAAGAAGAAAAAGGCGGAAGTGTCGATGCTCACTGTTAAATATGAGGCTTACTAGAACAAAACGTGCTGCTTTGGACATTCTAAGAGTTGCTCCTCCGAAGTTTGACTCCATGTCACACGTACCGCCGCCATCCTTCTCTCCGCTCATATGTTTTCGTTTGAGAAGACGAAGAAGAATTTCCTTGTTTGATTCCGTCCGATCCCTGATCAGGAGGTGGCCGTGAGAGGCGAATCGCCCCTCATCACCGCCGTATACTACACGACGCAGGACACACGATCAAACTGAAACTCGCCCTGATCCAAAAAATTCTCGCACGACTGAAGAATCGGCCCGAAAAGGGCAAAACTTGTACAGTGTACGCACGGCTTTAGACAATGTAGCTCCCTTGAAAAAGAAGGTGATTATTCACAGGAAGCTGGCTCCCTGGTTTAATTTAGAGCTGCGTTCTTTGAATCACAATGTTAGGAAATTAGAGAGAAAATGGCGCTCTACACACCAAGAGGAATCCTACCTAATCTGGTAAAACAGTCTACTGCAACTCCTCTTGGTTTTTATATGTTTAAACATTCATGCATTTCCTTACTAGGATGTTTCCTGCAGAACTCTGAGGTCAGGTAACCTGCTGCTTTTAGATGTTCCTAGGATTTCTGAGCCGAGGAGACATAGCTTTCTCTCTTGCAGCCCCCAAACTTGGAATGATCTACTCACTGTAAGGATGGCCAATAACACGAACACTTTTAAATATTCTATAAAAACTTATCTGTTTAACTTGGCTGCTAATTTCAGTTTAACAGGAGGATCAGGCTAGTTTAACTGTTGGTTATTGTTTTAACTGCTCTTGCTCTATTAGTTTTACTGTATATGTTGTATTTTATTGCTTATTTAACCCTTTTTTTTTTTTTGGTTTTTCAGATCTGAACAACTCTTTGATCACTTTGGTGTGTAAAATGCATTATAAATAAAGTTTGACTGATTAATCACTGTTTCCTCCTCGGACCATTTTGAATACATACTGACTCATGCAGACTGGGCATACTGAACAGGAGCAACAGTTTTAGAGATACTCTGACCCAGTTGTCCAGCCATCACAAGTTGGTCCTTGACAAACTCGCTCAGACCCTTATGCTTGCCCTGTTTAGCTACTACTAACACATCAAGTTTAGGACTGTTCACTTGCTCCCTAATATATCCCACCCACTGAGTGGGTGGAAAGAATCTGTGTTATTCACTTGTCAGAGGTCATAATGATACGCCTGACTGGTGCAAATACAAAGTGCACCAGGTATAGATATATTCCTCAGGTGCCATAAGTGTTTAATCAATAAAAACAGAATGGAAACAAGTAAAATCAACCTATTTTATTTAATTTGAGCAAATAAATGACAATGTTTGCAGAAGCATGAGCAAAACATGGACATTAACATTGTAAACAAGCAAGTATTACAAAACATAATCTGATTTCCAATGTGCCCAACAACAACAACAAAAAACTTGTTTTCTGGCATCCAACTGGCAGGAGCTGCTTCAAACAGGTTGTTTCATATGGCGGTTGTATTCTTTATACGGCATCAGACTAGGATCATTATGGAGAGCAAAGCCTCTATAGCAGCTGCACATTGGTTTTTGGATCAGAGTCAAACAGGTTTGAAATACGATATGTGGTTTTGAAACCACCTGTGGCATTAGTTAATAACTCCTCAGTGATTTATGAAAGATTCTTAAATGTTGCAATAGAAATTCCAAAATACACTTGAAACAAAAAAGATTATCATGTTCACAATATAAACCAGAACAAGAGAAACTAAAAGGTGCATTTGTCCCTTGTCAAAATATGATTTAAAGAAAAGTACCCATAACCCATAACACCCTTCCTGATAAACAATGAAATAAAAATAAAAGAGTTTACAAACATGATATATATTTTTCTTTACATTTATAAGGTATGATTTAAAACTACAACATATCACCCCAGCAGAGCGGTAAGAATAGCACATAAACTAATCTGTTTAATAGTATAAACTTTAACAGATACAATGTTTAAACATAGATAACTAGTTTGTAGAACTGAAACAACTAAAGCTTTCCTTTTTGTGAGGTGGAGGTAGGTTAAAATGTCAATTCTAATAAAACACAGAATAGGAAAACAAATGACAAGAACTTATAGCTGAGAAACTGTCTCACTGTCTTGTCAGGTTTTATTTCATTCAGGTTTCTCTAAGACATTTTAAAAATCAAATGGTAAGGATTTCTAAAACAATAAATGTTTCAAAGAAGCATCACATAACATTAAATTACAGAGAAATACTCTTTATGAAACACCAGGGAAAAGACTGGCAACCTGAAAACTCCACACACATAAAGTGTTTTTTTTCTTTCTTTTTTTTTTTTTCATTGAGCGAATACATGGGAAATCAGTAAAGTGTAACTGGATTACTTTCCCAAGACAACTTACTACTTAATGTGCTCTAAACAACAATCCTTAAAAGATCCATCAAGTAAACTCCATCTTTTAGCATTTTTCTTTGATTTCATTGGCTTTCAATAGTGTGCTTTCCAAGTGAGAAAAGGTACATTTTGTACTTTTTCACCTGGTCTTTTGATGATACAGAGCCCCAATGTGATCCAAGTTGTTAAAATCAATGACCTGTATCTGTTTGAAAACACAAATTTGATGGTTTACATCTGTATTGTGATTGTGCCCCTCTAAACTCATTTTCCAGTAATGTTCAGGATGCTGCAGTCTCTATTGGTTTTCCTTGGAGGCTACAGATACCTTGCTCCAAACGAAGCCTGAATATTCTGCTCCAAAGAGGTTAATCGAGCGTCAAAACACACACACACCGTTCTCTAATGTTTTTTCCCCGCAGCCCTCTCCGGACCTGTGAAGTTGCCTATTTGGGCTCTAAAATAAGTACCATTGCCGCACTACAGACACAGTGTGTATAGCCAGCTGAAACATCCCTCCGCCTCATTATGCACTGGAGCGCATCCTGACATTGAAGCCGACGGGAGTAAAGGCAGAGGGAACAACTCTGCCTGTATTTTCTGCAGTTTACGGTTGCAATAACTGCTGAAAGTAGATTACGCGGTGCAGATCACCATTTTGAGCAGAGATTGGTTCTGAAGATGAGTTTTTACATGCTGATAACATTGTAGAAACCCAATGCATAAACCATACTTTAATGCTTACTAATTTGTTGTCTTTGTATTTGACAAACTAAAGCTGAATCACATTGCCAAGTGATCACAAGTACCCTGGAGTTACAGTGTCAGCACATGAAGCTGTGCTAAAAGTTCTCTTTCAAGGCATTAAGCTCCTGGCCCAGTTACAAGCAAAGTGTAAGACTGGAATGACCTGGACATTTTAAACCTTTTTTCCAGGCTTAAACTGTATGAATATGGATATAAACAGCATGCAAAAATATATGAAGAAATTATTGTTGTTGGTGTGAAAGCTCAGGATAAGATGTGTGTGTGAGAGAGTGAAAAAATTAATAAAACTTGTGATTTTATTCAAATGTAAAATTAGTATTACTTTATTTGTAAATGCTTAAAACCAAGTCTCTTTGTTTTTAAAAATTTTGCCATGAAATATTAATTTATTTACACATTTGTTTACACATTTTGTAAACATCAGGGCGTTATGATTAACGATTTAGCCATTATTGGCCAGAGTTTAACATTTTATGGCACCAGGATGTTTTCATTCCAATTCTGAAAAGTGCTTGAAAATAAAAAAATGTATTCTTTTGTACAAGTATGTTTTTACTAGTTTCATTTATTGCAAAATTGCATATTAAAATGCCCAAATAGCCTATTACACTTTCAGAAATGAAAAGATAAAATATGCAATTAATTTGCGATTAATCTCGAGTTAACTGTTCAAATTATGCGATTGATCGATTAAAAATTTTGATCATTTGACAGCACTAGTTTAGATGAATTTTACATATTTATAAGAAAAAATACTTGGATCTTCTCTGATGTTGAAAAGCTGTAGATTTGCAAGAGATAAATGGACTGTTTTCCTTGAATAGGCATAACTTTGCAATATTAAAACAAGGATATTCTTTGAAGGTGCAAAATCAGAAACATGTAAGCACAAACTTTGAAGTTTACCAAAATGGTAAAGTCAGACATTTGCAAAAGTGAGCTATCCAAATGAACATGACCAAAACTCTCTGGAAAAGCTGCTGTTATTGTTTGATGCGAGTTCTGCCTTATCTGTCACTCAGGCAAAACATTTTCTGCGAGTTAGGAAACCTAAGGTGCACTTGTGCTGCCTTCAGCCTTAAGGAAGTGGCTGTTTGAGATATGTAACAGCATATATACTATACATATAGCAGCTCATGCTCTAACAATAATGCAGTAAATGTGCATCTATCTATGTGATCTATGTCAATGACTTCAACTGATCTACAAATATTGTGTTACTGCACTTCCTTCTCATTCTGAACACATATATTAGAAAAGGCACAATCACACCACAGCATTTCCAATAATGGCACAGGATTTTACAATGGAGTCTTTAGGGACACAGTTGTTTAGAGACAACTTGTTACGTGACTGTAACAAACAATGGAAGTTTCACAGAAACCAGAGAACGTGCATCTAACTTTCTTGTGCAGGCATTAAATAAGTAACTGACTACGAGCCAGTTATCTTTAACGCCGCACAGCATAACAGATGCTTAACATACATAACATGCCTGAACTCATACTTGGATAGAGAGGATCAAAATATTTATGGTATCTCTAGCCAAATTCAAAGCATGAACAAACTCAGAACATTACTGTTGGGTTTACGAAATGCCCTGCAGGGCAAATCTGCTGGCTATGCAGCCAGCCATGAGCGCCATACTCCAGCTCCCCTGAAAAAAAAAAAACAGAAAAAAAAGGTAAAGGCTTAACATCTGCTGCGTGACACATGTAGATAACTATAACGAGTTAATGAGCCCTTTTAGTACTCCTGTGGGCTTCCTCCTCTGATGTAAATCTGCATGTGTGGCCAGCAACTAACTGTATGAAGTTGCCTAAAAAGGCAGAAGTTCTCTAAAAGAATTCTCAAGGTTTGTTACGAGAAGCTAACCTTGCTACATTGGAAAGTATCGGGAGCCAAACGTATGCTTTGCGAATTAATAGTGTGTGAATGTGTGCATGTGTTTTCCTGACAAACCGGTTCCAGTGCTAAAGGAGTACAGCTACTTGCTTAGGATCATTTTATTCTGTTTTCACCACTGAGACACTGACTATAGCACACAAAACTGGCCTTTTCTGGAGAACAACAGTCATTCTTAAAAGTGTTAGTTTTGCTTAGATGAATAAGCAAATTAATAAATGTACTTATTTCCACCACTTATTTTTTTTTTGCTTATTTAGATAAGGAAATAAACAACATAAATAAAAAAGTTAGATCATCACTAAGGGAACATGAGTTCCCAGGGTGATCAGTCTGCTGTTTGTCTCCACATTACTGCTGTGGGGCAGGGCCCCAAGCTTCAGCTGGTTCTGACTGCACAGGGTGACCGGCTGATCCACCTCCTGCCTGTATGCAGACTCGTCACCATCCTGGATCAGACCAGTGAAAGTGGTGTACGCTGCAAACTTCGGGAGTTTCACAGAAGGGTCTGCTTAAATGCACTCATTTGTGTACAGAGAGAAGAATGGGGAGAAAACACACAGCTCAGGGAGCTCCTATTAGCAGTGATGTATCAGACCATTTCAAATTGCTCCTGGATCGTTAGCTGAGAAGCTGTTTTTTTTTTGTTGTTTTTTTTAGCTTTTTGCTGTGGTTTCTCCTAACTGCCCTGACCCCCTTGGTCCGTTTTTTTTTTTTTTTTTTTTTTGCCTGCCCCGATGCTTTGTCTGTTCCGTGGTTTTACACAGCTTCCTCAGATGTGAACTATTGATTATTGTTTGTGGAAAAGTTATTGGTCTGCATACATGTTCTCTATCAGTTCTAAAACTGATATAAGAAGTGACTGTTTCAGCAAGCTCATTCAGATCTGTGGCTGAAGCTCAGTCCGTGCAATCAAAAAGGTTACAGGTCTTTAGTTTTTGTGCATAAGTTGGAATTAGATGAAGCAGACAGCGATCAGAAAGTCCCAAAGCAGTCCTGGTGACAGCATGATATGCGTCTGTTGAAGCTGTGTAACAGTGGTCTAGTATGATGTTGTTGTTTTTTTATCCCTGGTGGGACACTTAAAAGGCTGTCTGTATTGTAAAAGTTCATTAGAGAGGTTTTTATTGTGAACATTTCAAAAAACTGATGAGAGAGTCTGGGTGTCTCTCTCCAAGTTTGTTATCAGCTCAGCAAGCTGTTTTTCAGCTTCTGGTGTGCAGGCTTGTGGTAGGATGTAAACATGTGCGACATCTTATAAGAAATGACTCCAGGTGAACACTACATGTGTTCTGCAATACTGTGATATTAGGGCGCAGCAGATATGTGGAAGTCCAAGTTTTTAGAGAAGTAGTAGATTGTCTATTTTCTTAACCATGGAGCTGACATTAGCCTGGTGGAGTTTGGGCAAAGATTTGCAGAGTCCCAGTTACTGGAGCTTTACGAGCATGCCTGCCCGTTTATCTCATCTGTGGTAAACTCTACAGAGAGCAGATGCACCTCCATTCAAGATCTCAAAGAAGTTGGGGTGGTTAAAAATGGGGATAAGTCCTATGAATGAACTGTCTGATGTTTAGAATTAATCTTTAGTGAAAGTCACAGCAAAATGGTGGCAGATAGCACAGTAAACACACAAAGACCTGCAAAGTCAAAGTGAGCAAAGTAACAAGGCTGCCATCTGGGCGCCATCGTGAACACCATTAGTCTACTAAGCTGTTGGTCACACAGCTGTCTGGAGATTGATTGCCAACCTTGGAACCTTTGTTGCACGTTTTACCCTCCTTCTAAATTGTTAAAAACTGGTGTTACATCGTATAACATTGCCAGTCAACTTTATGAGTTTGTTTGTATGATGTGTTTGTTCCTATTAGCAGAACATTTCAATAGCAACTACATGTTGGAAAAACTGGTTGGCATTGTAAAGAATGTTCACAAATATTCTGTAAGACAGCCTTTATACATTATAATGATACTATGACAACTATTTCTAGGAATAATTTGACAAATAAAGAGATTCATGAGGAGAATCTGTTTACCTACAATATGATCCTGTATAGAAATTGTAAAGGAGGCTCAAACAGGAAGATGCATTTTGTGCAGATACAAACCACCAGGGCCTTAAAGGTATCTAGAGAATGGCTTGAGGAGATACAAGAAGGGTACAAAATGCTAATGAATTATTTATTTTAATCCTGTTTTTTAATTTTTTTTTATTTACAAATCAGAAGGTTTGTTGGCATGATAACAATTTTAAATGAAAACAGCGGGCATCAGTCAGTCCCTCAGCAACTTCAATATTTCAGCGATAGCTCCCACAGATTTTTATCCTTTTTAAGATGACTGTTATTGAAGGACACACACACTATGCAAAAATTGCCACTGTTAAAAAAGACTTGGCAAATAAATGGAGCTCTTTCAACCCTAGAGATGTTTGCTTTCATGTTAACAACTGGAAACTATTTTAACGAAGGAGCCTGATTTGAACCTATGGGGAAGTCATTGTATGGCCCGAGCAGAACTGAACGATTTCAGACTTGATCAGCTACACAAGAGACTCCAGGTTCCAGATGACTCAATAGAGCCAATATGTTAGTGTACAATATGTACAATATGTCTAATTGTGAAGACAGAACTGTAGCATTACCGGTTTTAAGGCACTACACTCATTGCTGTCCTGCTTTAGAACATTGTGTCTAAACACAGAGGATACCAATCAACAAGCAGAAACAGGTAAGTCATACAGGTGGTACATTCTTTAAACACACACACATAAATACAGGTTAGTTAACCTGTATTTATGTGTGTGTGTGTCAAGTGTTACAAGCTGCAAATTGTAAGCCTCATTTAGATCTATACCTGAAGCCGACTGGCGAGCAGCAGTATGCAGGTAGCTGTCCATCTGCAGGACACACTTAAGTGTCTCCATCAGGTGCTCCTGGCGCAGCGTGTGAAGTCTGCTGTGACGAGACATGCTGCAGGCCACCTCGCTCATGCTGCTCTTCAGAGCCACAGAAGCACACTGGAGGACGGTCATTCCTGGGAGCAAATGCAAGATCTGATGACTGTTGACGACTTTCACTGGTGCCTAAATCTGTTTATACTACCGAACCTAGGCAAATAAAAACATAGGCCCAATGGGAAAATATAAAAGTTATTTTTCTGGAGTTGTTAAGGACTTCTCTCATTATTTAGTCTGTCAGTTAATGGATTATTGAAGGGTTTAATGCATTTATGTTAACAATGATGATATCAAAGGTGATATCAGACACAGTTTTATATTATGCTCTGCTATACTTAGCCATCAGACCAGATTGTTTTAGCTATCATTAAAAATGGACTAGAACTTACCAGAGTTGTCTGTGGCTTCTATATCAATATACATGCCATCCATCATTCCTTGTTTTAAAACCTGGTAAAGGAAACAAGTTGAATACATAAAGTACAAGCAATGATCATATTAGTAATCCTATGAGGTAATGTAAAGAAGAACACAAATATAGGTTAGTTGAGCTAGAGACTGTTTTTCTCTAAAGAATTGGAAGATTCTGAAGTTAGAGAAAACCTTTACTACTCTGAAAGAATGTTAGCTCAAATCAGTTTGCTCTGACGTGTGCTTTGACAAAGTTTCCTGAGAGGAACGAAGGCGTATTTCTGTAATTTGTTGCTCCCCGTCTGTTGAGCCCATAAGCCCATCACTGTTTCTACCCTTTATAATACTGCAACAATACCTGGTACTGTGGTGGAGAAAAAAATGGAAAAGAAATAAAGCAAAATAACAAATCGTCTGACCTCTAATACTCTGATATAGCCGTTCTCGGCACTCAGGTGGAGGCAGGTCTTTCCCAGGTTGTTTTTCTCATTCACATTGGCTCCCAGTCGGATCAAATCTGCCACAATGAGGTGCTGGTTGCGCTTTGCCGCATAGAGGAGGGCAGTCTGTGAGTGGGAGCAGATTTGACATCATGTTGTTAGCACTGTGTGCAGGCTCAAGGCTAAACATCTGCACAAAGTGCAGTGCTGTAAAACACCTGTTAGCCCCCAACATTTTTCATCTGTTTGTTCTTTTTGTCTGACTTAAATGTTTCAAATCATCAAACAAATTTTAATATCAGACAAAGGGCACCTGAGTAAATATGAAATGTAAATGGGAATTTTATATTTACATTATTTATTTTAATAGACATTCCGATTTTTTTAATTTCAAAATCATTCTTATCATCATCATCATAATCAGTTCGTTTTAAATATGAGCAAAGAGCTATGTAAACAAAAGGGTAAAAATTGTATTGCTCAACAACTTAACTGGCTATTAGGCAATTACAAGTTGTTCCATCCTTGGCATTAAAAACTGCAATGAGTCTCTAACATTCGTCATCGCAGAAGTGTTTAAACCCATCTACATTGGAGGTTTTTAAAACACGGATAACCTGTTTAAAGTCATGCTACAACATCTCAGATTTGACACAGGGCTCACATTGAATACGGTGCAGGTTGCGGTCTTGATCCCGTTTTGGTTTTTCGTAAACCCCGACTCACATTGCTCCTGGGCCAGCTGCGGCTCCGGTTGCGCAATCGGCAGTGGCGAGAACAGAAATTAATGTGGTCCTTTCTGTGGCTATTCCTCATAAATGATTAAAAACAGCCCTAGTTTTCACTTTTTAGGGCATCACATGTTATCTGTGCGCTTAAATATCCTATTTCATCCTCCAAAAACTCCTCTGTTTTCTTGTGTTTCTGTGTCACCATTTTGTTTACACTAGTCAAGCTAGTTAAGTTGGTGCGGTGATTTTATTATAAAATTCACCAGAATGCTACTCTATCTAGTGCCCGACGTTTTCTGCTTTGCTGGTGAAATTCAGGAGCTTTATCCGGGGACCGCTACGGCGTCTGGTCAAACTTCCTTCTTGCGGAAATTTTTTGCAGCACCGCATGGCCTTGTGTAACTGGACCTGCAATTGCATGCAACTGATGTCAACACATTGATTTTTTTATTATTTGGGTTCCTTGTGGCGCCGCAGCCGCATTCAGTGTAAGCCTGGTGTAAATACACACTTTAATTAGACCACTCCAGGACCCTCTTATCAGTCACCGAATATTTTCCCAAAAGTCTCAGGGACCATCAAGATGTTTTTTCTTCGAAACCAGCCTTGTGATTTTTCTCAGCTGTTGCAGGAAAGCTGACTTGAGACGGCGCGGATCGGTCTTCTTCTGCGGCCAGGCCAACCTAAGAGGATAGCTGATCTGAAGTCGCCTACTGCAACCGGCTCAAAGAATCACAAGAGCAGCTACACCAGGGAAGCGGAGCGGAGGCACCACTTCCCATGCTCTGATCCCCTTTCACGGCCCTGAGAACTGCATGAAGGACCCCGGAGTCGCCTCCTCATGGCCACGTTTCGAGCTAGCCGCCTGTAGCTGGTCAGACAACCAGCCTTCACCCTCCCTGCTTCAACTGCTTCCAACTAGATGCCCAAAGTGAACCGAACTGACATGGAGGCCCAGACTGGTTTGGCAGAGAAATGAACAGGGAAAGTTAAATGGTTTATTTAAAATGGTTTCACAGTGTTTTTAAAGCTTGACTGAGCTTACAGGATAGCTCCCGCTAGCTTCTTTGAAACCAAGCGTTACGAATGAGTGTGTTTTTATGGTTATAACAAACTTTATTTTCATAAGGGTTTTATAAATTGATGGGATATTGATGCTTATGTTTTCCGGTCTGCTCATTACGACTGAATGCAGCTTTAGGCCTTTTAAAATTAGAGCTGAATGAATTAGAGCTAGCATAATGCTATTAGCTTCCCAAATAACATTTGTTCGACAACACAACTATGATACGTTTTAAACATAATGTTTATTTCTTTTCACTCTACCATTATTCAATAGTGCTATGAGCATTATAACCACATCAATATGGAACATTAATGTCAATTTAGTGGTGTTTTGTGTAAAGATTAACCCATTTAGCGACCAAACACTACAACGACCCCTAGCTTCCCAGATGAATAATTGCATTAATAAAATCAAGCGTGCTAAAGTTAAGGATTTTACTGAGCAAATCATTCTTTAAAATTTTATTTTCTCTGATAATGTTTTCTTTAACTCAAGATTTGCATTGTGAATGGGTTGAAACACATACCAAATGTTGTTCTGAATTAGTTCAAATATTTTAATCTCATTCCATATTCTTTAAGATTAACTTTGGTTCTTTAACCTAAAACTGCAGTGAGCCAGGATTCATTTAATCATTCTGATGATTTTCAACCATTTTATTTTGTCCTTTTGTTTCTTTTGTGTACATAGTTCCTTAGTTTCTTTTTATCTTCATTTTGCTTAGTAGTTTTAGTTAAGTTTCATTAGCCTCATAGAGAGGATTTGTTGATTGTAATATAGTGTTAATTCAGATAAACAGCATTCTATAGTGGTGTTCTCTGGATGTTAATTTCATTTTTGTTAATAAATTTTACATGTGTACAGAGTTTGCTGTTAAAAGAACCCCAGTGATCATATCATTCCTTTCAACTATTGTCTTGATATCAGCTGTTTGGCCACCACCCCTGTTTAATGCTGGGTGTTATCTGTTCGCAATAATGCCTTTTATTACTCCTCTCTCAAACTAATGGTCACTCTTCCCTGAAAGAGTGACCATTGGCCTGCAGATGTGCGTAAACCGCAGAATCTTTTGCTCTTCTGTGTTGATCTGTCCTTTTGGCCACCACTATGCAAAGGTACTGCTTTAATGCTTAGACTGAAGAAGTGTCTTAGAGAAGAGAAGAAACGTTCTAATAAAGAAGAACCTGTCCAGAGTACCTACTCAACTTTTTCTTTCTACTTGGATTATTGAGACATATCAGGATACTTTTCACTTTATGTTTTAGGTGATAGCCCATGTTTAAGTTTGGTGGCAAAGCCACAACAAAATAATATCAAAGTTTACAAAAATGCTAAATAAATAAATAAATAATGCATGTGTAATATGTGTGGGTAGTGTACCATTCCATCAGAATCTTTTAGGTCCAGACTCTTGATCAAAGCCATTCTTTGGGCAATGGCATACACCTTCGCTCTCTTTCCCACACACACAGCTCTATGTAGAAGTCTGGAGGAAGAAGCACAGACAGACTGAATAAAAAAAATGCATTTAAATATTTAATGAAATGAAAAGGATCACCAATTGAAATCTGGGTTATTATACACTTTATACTAGCATGACGAAAAAGGCTGCTGTCAGGATGATTCAAGTGCTGCCTGGGGTTGAATGATTTCATTTTCACCTCCCTGCCAACAGGATTTGATGTTGTTCTGATGACAGAAATAAAACTAAAAGTGAGTCTGACTTGTCTGCGGTCTTTTTTCACTTTTACATCCCTGTAACCTCTAGTGGTACTCAGTTATCACAGAGTGACGAAAGTGCCCTCAAATATATCTATTCATAGAGGAAGAAGTACAAGTCACAAGGCAGTAAATACGGATAAAGGCTTTGAGTGCAGAAATCCTGGGAAAAAAGCTGATGTAATATCAGAATATCAGATCTAATAGGCCATGGGGCATGCCAGAAAAAGTTGCTTAGAAAACGACTTTTGTTGAACATCTCTCAAAACTACAGAAGGATAGTTGATCTTAGGTAATTTGAGGGTGCTGATTCCAAAAATGCAATGTACCAGATGCTAAAGTTGCACATTATCCCTTTACGGGCCAAATCATGAGTGAAAATGCTAATTCTCAGTTTTTGCTCTTTACTCTAACATACCTGTCTACAAACCAAACAAATAGACATGTAAAAGACATTTAAGTGTTTCCTGATTTATACTGGAGGTTCCCCTTGAAAAAGTGAAATATTCTTATCATTTGACCAGTTTATTAACCCTTTAATGGATAGATGGATCAAAAAATATATATTTTTTATTTTTTAACCTCCTTATTGCAAACCCCTCATAATCAAATTAACTGAAAGAATAGCTAAATGGATGGTTTCTATTCCAAACATTGAATGTTCCAGTTGTTCTGGAACAACTATATATATATAATATATATATATATTATATATATATATATTATATATATAATATAATATATATATATATTATATCTATATATATATGTGTGGTGTAATATATGTTATGTGTATATTATGTTGTATGTATATATATATATCCTATATATGCTATATTATGTATAATATATATATATAATATATGAGTATATATATATATATATATATAATCTCATTAATTATCTATATACATACTATCTATATATATATGATCGTATATACTCTCATATCATATATATATATATATATTATATATATTATATAATAGTTGCCCTATGTCATCACACCTTCCGAGGAAGGAAGAGGGGGGGGGGAGCTAACTTGTCAGCTGCAAGAGAACATGACGATTTTATTTTGCAAGCACAATTCGGGTTCTGGGAAAGAAAAAAGAAAAAGAATGCATAATTCAATAGATCACTAGGAGACCACTGGATACATTTATCAACACTTCGAGAGATGTTGGCTGAGCTGATGCCCATGGCACGTCTGAATATGTTAATTTGGTGGAATCTTACCATGACCCTCACTGAAGCAGAGCCTAGCAGGCTTCAACAAGAGAAGGACTGGAATGTAGGCACTGAGGATCACAATGAAGTCCACAGTGAGGAAAAAATAAGTAGCTGTACTTGACAAACATTTTATGATGAGGCTGGAGTGAGCAGAAGTCCCAATTTGCGTGGGACTGTGCCACATTTTTCATTCCAGTTCCAGTGTCCCACAAACTGAAAGAATGTCCTTAATTTGACTGGATCAGGTTCTGAGAAGTCAAAAACTCATTGGACATGCACTGTTCTGAGATAAAGAAGGCAGAGCTGTAGCCCCGTTGTCTGGTGACGTCCTTGACCCTAATTTTATTATGCATCTTAGACACTTTCATTTATGACATTCTCACAACACACATATATTTAGGGCATTAAGGGAGGGGGGGGGGGGGCAGGTGGAGGCAGGTCTTTTTCACACCCCTGCTCTCCTATTGTTGGGGCCTGGAGGAGCGGGCCACCTGGTCAGGTGTCTTAACTGGCAGTGGACGTTGGGTCCGGGTGAGCCGGGACTGGGGCTGGTGCTTCTGCGCACTCCTGGAATATGGGGGGGGGGAGAAGGGGGGGCTAAGGTATGGAGGGCAGGTGTGAGGGTAGAAGCACCTCAGGGTTTGTGTGTGTGTGTGTGTGTGTGTGTGGGGGGGGGGGGTCTGGTTGGTTAGCCCGTTCAGTTTATGTTGGCCCGAAGCGTGGCCCGGGTAGGTCGGGTTGTGGTGCCCCCCCCATCTTGATGTTAGGGTTCACCTCCCAGGTCCGGGGGCTGGATACCTGTCTGGAGTGCCGGTGCCTGGATTTGGGAATATAGGATGTGTGTGTATGCAGCAGCGTCTCACCAGCTGCTCGTGAGGTGCACACCAGGACACTTGTAAAATAAAATAAAAATGATTTTGATGCATACAGAATATTAAGGAAACTACATCAAAGTAAAGAAAATGCTGCTACAAAGACTGGGGAACAGTTTCTAACTGGAGGAGTCCAGAGAAAGGGGATCCTCTAAGAGCTTTTTGTAAAGTTTACCAAAGTTATTTTTCAGTTTCACACGGAGAAGAGTTGCACAAGAAAAAATACAGCTGAAAACGCCTCCTGCCGAACTATGGGCTCATTTTACTCATAGTCAAAAATACCTACTAGACACACAAGGTTCACAAGCCCTTAAACAATATTTAACCTTGAAAAAGTTTAATAATGTGTTTCTATTAAGTTTTAAAAAAGTGTTGATCTTTAAAAGCTAGCAACATGTTTTTCCTGATATAATTAGAACACTTTTTAATTTTTTTTAAAGCTTAATATCCAATTCATCCATTAATGTTCTATCTATTGATCTGTCTAGAGATAGATTAAGGTAATGTGCAATCTGACATGTAATTGTACATCCATATCAAAGAGCAGGCCCTCACATTTCAAGTTCGCACAAGGCCTCACACCCTACCTGCAACGGTCCTGGCTGTAGTTCATGTGACACCAACTGTAAGATTGCTCTGCCCACGCAGAAGGTAGATATAACCTCCAACAACAAAGACGTTGTTGATAGCGGTGATAGTGAAGCCCACAGCGCTACCATTGGCATTTTTTCATTATCTACTAACATTAAGGCAAGGAAGACGGGGACTTTTTCTTCAAAAGAGTCGTCCATCAAGTCAGTAACATTATTTCAAGGTAACCACGGATTAATTGATGTAAACATATACCCGACTTAAATATGTTAGTAACTCAAGATAGTTACTGCAGGCTGCAGTAGATGTTTTAATGCTGCCATCAAGCTATCTATGCAAATAATTTAGTGTGAAATTCATTAATTAAGACTGTACAGTTTAGATTACGCTAAATAATAAATGTTTACTGCAAAATTAGTGTCTTGTTATCTGATCATAGCTGACACTCAACTTATAGTTGCAACATACACTACCATTCAAAAGCTTGGACTCACCTTCTCATTCAATTAACCTGGCCCGACAGGTTGATAATGTGTAGCACTCCGTTCTGCACATTGTCAGTCTGGTCCTATCTAATTCATTTGGGGAAAGGAGAGACATTCAGCAGAACTCTCTGACCTGATTGGGAGAAGCGACACCTAGTGCCCGCCTTCCAGCCGTGATTGGTTTTAGCCAAACACGGTATCAACTTAAAATGGAAGCAGCAGACGTCATGAGAAACCACAAGAATGTAAGCTAGTCAAGGCACTTCTTGCTGTTCTTCTTTCAAAGATGAAGTTGTGGAATCTTAGAAAACAGATGTGATACCAGCAGCTACACGTGTGTCCTTCTGCGCTGCCATGTTTATGTTGGTTCAGCTGTGGGCTCATCAGCTCTTGCTTTCATCACACCGTATGTCCTGCCTTAAACCACAATACTGTAACGTGATTGGCCCAAACTGTTTTTGGTTTGCATACAAACGGTTGATGCGGGGAGCGGTACAAGATGGATTCTTGTGTGTGTGTGAATGCACAAATACTGCAGAAATACCTCTTACAGGCAAGGTTATCATTCAGTTGTTTGTCTTTAGTTTTATTACTACCTGTGGGAACTCTTTCAAGACAGTTGAACAAATATTTCAGGTGGCTGACCTCATGAAGCCCATTGAGAGAAGGCCAAGAGTGACCAAAATAGTAATCAAAACAAAGGGGCGGTTGAGGCAAAAGGCCTGCAGCTCCTGTGGGTAAGGGCCGTTTCACCTTGGGACAAATTGTGATTGCTGATTGGTCAGTTACTGACGAGCATCCAAAATTAATTGACAGGCAGCCACATGTAAACTGCAGTAAGAGGTGGTTCTACAAAGCCCTTACTCAGATGGACTGAAAACATATGCACGATACACTTTTCAGAGTTTTGTCTTATAACAAAATAAAGGATTACTTTGTTTTGGGTTAAAATTATGCAGTCCTTTGCTTTGGTCGACTACAGAAAATCCTGAGAAAATAACTTGAAGTCAGTAATAGACAAAATGTGTATAAAGGAGCAATAAGCGAAATTTCATTATTTCTGATAGAACTAAAAATTAGGTTTGTGAAGAACTAAAGGTATCTTTTTAGAGGGAATTAGGTATGACATCACACACCGTCTCTTTGTGTTGTTCTCCAGTCTCTTGTTTTCAAAGCTGGGCGTGGGCCATGTGAATAGCTGCCACTCAGGGTATATCTCCTCACTCCCCTTAAAATGCTACCACCATGTTCACCCGCAGACGATCAGCAGCCGTTATTACCACAAAAAACAACAATCTTTGGCAAAGAGGTGGTCAGATAAGGAAAGAGACAACATGAAGTCAAATGTTTGTTTTTGTTGGTGTTACAGTCTTGTTAGACTTGTGTTGCTATGTTGATTTGATTCAGTGTGATGTGACAATTGTGGCATGTGGGTTAATTGCTGGAGTTTGACCAGTGATGGGCCAGAGGTTACCGTTTTGTGAGACTAGTAGCCGGTGGCCAGCTAACACAGTTAGCGTTGTTTAATGTAGCCCAGCGTGGTATGCCACACATCTTGTTTTGGTCGACAGACAGTGCTTAATAGCCCACCTAATAGTGAAATTTTGCTTATTGAATAGGTGAAGTGAACTCATGGTAAACCTACAAAACAATTTCCCCATAGCTAAATCAATGAGAAATAGCAAGGTTTGAGTTCAGAAGATAAACTAGTCGACAGATACAAATGCAGTTTACTTCGATGACTGTGATTGGATGACATGGGTGCCATCTCTACTACTTGAACAACGAGAGTCAGTAAATATTACTATCAGGTTATTTAGGTATTTTGCTAAATATTTGAAGCCTATATATTTAATTTACAGAGCCAGTATTACCCCTGTAAAAAGTGAGCACAAGACTTTTCTCCTTCCAGACAGTAACAGTGTGCATCGTACTTACGTCCTGCCATGCTCGTCAGTGGTCAGCAGTTCAGCATCTGAGACTGCCTTCCACCACTCCTCCTCTTTCTGCAGCTGTGTCCAGAAGAAAGCAGAGCTGTTTGGATCCCAGTTGTTCTTTAGCTTGAACCAGTCGTCCTCTTTGTCGCCATAAAGTTGCCTATCGCTGACCCCAGAGGGCTGGAGGTCGAAGAACATGCAGTCAGAACGGGCCCACGCTGCATCGTATTCTGAGGTGCTCGGAGAGTAGATCGTGTAGGATTCTGGGCTGGGAATGATTTCCTCATATCTATCACCACCACCTACGTCTACAGGGGAAAACACATGGGAATATAAAGTTGCTGTTTAACTTCCAGGAATGATTTCAGAGAGGCAGAATATGTATGTGATATGTTTAAGAAGTGTTACCGGTTGGAGACTGATTAGGATAGGCTGTGAAATCAGAAGGGGATGGATTTTGGGAGAGGGAAGTGCAGCCAGTTCTAAGATCCTCCTCCAGCACCTCTAGGATGGTTGCCAGCTCCTCCAGGCTTTTAACAGGGCATTGTCCCTAAAAAGTAAAGAAAAACAATCAAAGCACTTATTAACTAGGAGTCATCCTTATCATGATGTGAAGCTCAGCATTCCATCAATATCTCATCCATGGAGAAACCCTCAGGGAGCAGCGATATATTTTATTTTTCTACACGCACCCTGGTGGGTTTGTTTCTTGAGCGAGCCCTGGCACGTTTCATGTTTCCTGTAGATGAGAGAAGTAAACCTCAGTGAGAGATTAAATAACAAAACATTCAAAATGTGGAACAACACATTTATCCTGCACATGACATATCATTGCTTTCTTCAATTATTTTTGCTTTTGTTTGGGTACATTTGGTTTCAAGCAATGTGCAGCACCTCGCAATAGTATTCATTCTCTTTCAGCTTTTGCCCCTTACGTTATTCTACAAAAACAAACCCCAATGTACAAAGTAGCAAACAGTAGTTAAATGAAAAGAAAATGTCATGTTCTTTACTGACAAGTGCAACCAATGCCTTGACAAAACTTTAAAGTGAGTCAAGCTGTGTGTGACATGATCTCAGTTTAAAGGCAAATTTGGTCATCTGACAAAAAGAATGCCTCTTTACATATTTCTCTTTTTACATACTTTGTACATACTTATTTAAGAACAGTTATTGGAGTAGCTTTGGTCTTTGGGATAGAATACAAAGTACTGATACCACTTCACTTACCAGAGCCTTTCTTCGAGCCCCTCTCCTACATTCACGCAAGGGGTTTGTGGAGAGAAAAAAACAAAAAAACGTTTTGTCAATTAAAATATATTTAAAATCCTGCTTGGACGTAGACAATTGAACATAGTAATATGATTGAACTTCAACAACCACAGCTTTGAATTATATGGGTTTGATGCCTGGAAACTAACTGCACAACAATAACGACCTGAGGGTAGAGGAAGACAGGATTAAGCCGTCATCTTCTAAGGAGCTGTTGCTCATCTGTCACTGTCAAGTGATTCATTTGTTTCATAATAACTTCTGAAAATTGCTGCCAAAAAAAATTCTGAGTCAGATCTACTGTAAACGTTTTCTTTTTCTACTGAAGAAGATTATTATCTCATTACATTCAACACATTCTATTTACACTCTGAATAAAAAGGACCAAAAAGGATTTTAGGAGATCAATAAGATGTTGACAGATCAGATACTCCATAATTTAGCCACATTCAAAAAGATGAAGAAAAAAAAAAAGGATTTACATTAAAGTCGTCAGGCTCCACGCCTTTGGGAACTCGAATGTTCTTTAGCAGATCCCTCACTGGCATTCTGACGCGGACTCCGACGTAAACCTTCTCGCCGCCATACATGGAACATCTATTGCCTGAAGGAAAAACAGAAAGCAATAAGCTTGTCTGACAGGATGAAACAGTTCTCAGTGTAAGGACATCGGGTGTTCAATATTTCTTTTTTGGCCCGGAGGAGATCTCCTCCAGCTCCACACACCTGGGAAGGACCCACTGACTAAAAAATGCACAGCTAACTTTTATACCTCTTAATGGGCAAAGAAATATGAATGATATCAGCTGGTTCTTGTTTTATTAGTCAGTTCTTGTTTTTCATCTAATTCCATGCGAAAAACTTCTCGTAGATCTGTCTTCTTTAGTAATATATACATAAATGGTTACATGTCCCTTACACGTATAATATTACTTATTTGTATTTGGATTCAGCTTCAGTCAGAGCACTACTTTCCAGCCATTCCTTCACAAGTTCCACCTCAGTAAATACAAAGCCTGTCCTAGTACAAACACCTTGTCAGTTGGAGGCTTTATATTTCGAATGTACAGCAGGATCGGTTAAAGGACATGTTGTACTTAAGCATTCTGTTTTCGTTCAAAAGTTCGAGTGTCCAGGTTCGAGCTCGGGAAAATGAACAGAACAAGTCCCTAGAAGTTGGAAAACCGAAGTGCAATGAAGTTGTAATATACAGTGTGTTCAGATTTTAAACCTCTGTCATTCTTCCCCTTAAATTATACCTTTTTCTTTATAACTAACAGACAAACAACTATACCGTTTGCCTTGCTGGCAGAATGTTGGAGCCCACAAAACATACCTGTCTGCCAAGTCTGAGTGCTGGACATGTTAGAAAATTCAGTTTATTTCACGTGTTTGACGTGACTGTTGGTTCATTTTACAATGACTTTTTTTTTGTCAAAATCACACACTCTTGGGCGAAGAAGGTAATGATTATTCCCTCCTTGCCCCTGATGGATCTCTACTGCCAATCTGCACACCGACCCGTGCTCTGATCTCTGACTACTGTTCTCGCCTAAACACCCTGCTAAATATACCTCCCCCTGCCTCCTTGTCAGTGACTGTGGCCTGTTTATTGGCTACGCCCTTGGATTTTGGATGCGATTTGTGGAGTTGCTCTGTGTGACACCTCTGACATAAAAGCACACAGACTGAGGAGTGCTAAAAGGTTTGTCAGTCTTTATACGCCCTGTCCCCAATATCAGCAGTGGCGGATACAGGCGGGGGCACGGGGGGTGCGCGCACCCCCTTTTGGAGACCAAAATAATTTTTTTTAGAGCGGGTGGGCATTGGGCGGAAGCTGTACTGTTTTTTTCTTTTTTAACCTTGGAGTGGCCATCGGTTTATTAGTACTATCTTTGATGTGTCACTCTAACAATTCAACCAATCAAATCAACGACTGAAGGCAACATGCTAGCCAATCACAGCTAGGGGCAGGTTGCTTGGTCATACAAATAGCCCTCAGAGAGAAGCCGCGGCTCGGCTGTGGTCACCGTCAGTGTCGGTAGTGCGGGATGGATATTCGGTCTGATTACAAGAAGAGACAAAGAAGCAAGCGAGAACGAGCTGGAAGCAGCGCTATTAATTTTTGTTTGAAACGTCAGAATTGAAGTCAACACTGGAGTAAACATTGACGCTAGGAGGGTTAGCTAGACAGCTAGGAGGGTTAGCTAAGACAGCTAGGAGGGTTAGCTAGAGAGCTAGGAGGGTTAGCTAAGACAGCTAGGAGGGTTAGCTAAAGAGCTAGGAGGGTTAGCTAGAGAGCTAGGAGGGTTAGCTAAGACAGCTAGGAGGGTTAGCTAGAGAGCTAGGAGGGTTAGCTAAGACAGCTAGGAGGGTTAGCTAGAGAGCTAGGAGCACCAGGAGCAGAACAAAGCAGTAAAACTGCCAAAATGAAGAAACTTGGGTTACTTCAGGCAGAAGGAAACTCTGCTTTGTTCTGATCCTTGTTCTCCTAGCTGCTGTAATTAAAGAACCTCTTCTAGTATGAATTTTTACTTCAATATTCAGCCTTACACCAGCGCTCATGTTTATCAGCGTGTAGCTGATGCTTGACTTTTGAGTCAAGACACAGCTCTACAGGTTGCTGTATCTCACTGTTAGTTACCACCCAATGCCAGCATAAAACCTGCCCAACTTAAAAGAAAAAAAACAAGCCCAAATCTCAAGTTCTCTTATGTTAAAAGCACAGTATTAAACACATGAGAACATACAGCAATGTAAACAAAATGTACAATCAGACAACCAAATAACACACAAGATCACTTTAACAATCATGATATATCAACTGAAAAAAAACTTTTATCAATAGCTTTCCAACATGAGTAATAAATCTATCTTAATATAAACGTAATTTCTCTTACAGAGTATAGCTCAATCAAACATTTCTCTTTCACACAGCCATGACATATTTTTAAGTTGATCAGTAGAACTCAAACCCTCTTGGGGCGTTTACATTGACCAATACAATTTCATAGTGACAATTGATTAACCATTATTCTTTTCTTGTTTTATTATAACAATATTATTGATTATAGCTATTATTCATTGATGATGTCAGATTAGACTCATTAAAAAATAAATTGACCAGTAAAATGAGTTTAATGAGATGGTATTTTATTAAAAGGGTTTTAGTTTTCTTTCAGACATAGACAACTATTTTGATATATATATCGTTAGTAATTCGTTCTAAAAGCCCAACAAATATGAAAAGCTTCCCAAATTTTTACAACCTGCCCATAAGCTATTTTAGTTCCAGCTCATTGTGTTCAAAAGAAGCCTAATTGGGTGGAAACCTGCCTAATTTGGTAACACTGAATATACTATTTCTTTTTGTTTGTTAGATTTATTTAGATTTTGGGATTTTATTGAGAGTTAAATGAGAGTTTCTTAGTTTATTTTATTGAGAGTTTTTTTTACTGAGAGTTTCTTAGCACTGTAGGAGTTGTCACAGAGCCACTGTTCACCCTGAAGCATGTAAAATGCTTTTTTTTTTTTAAAAGTGTTTCCCCCTGAAAAATGTAACGCCCCCCCCCTGTAATTTGGTTCTGCAGCCGGGTCTGTCCGAGCATGAATTTGAATTGCTCACAGCTCAGATTCCGCATTATTAAAACGTGACGCGATTAAAACTATTTCCAAGCAACTTGCATATGATGAACGATAAGAGTGAGAAAGAGATCTTTACGTTACATAAAGATGATCTACCATCAGGATCAACATTCAGGCAGGAAATTAAGTTGTGGCACACAAAGTGGTCATCATCAGTGGAAAAACTCAGCTCTCTCCCTGAAATTCTAAGGATAACAAATATGAAGTGTTACCCAAACATTTCTATGATTCGTCACCTTCTGTCAGTTATACCTTTTACGAGTGCTTCTGTGGAACGTGCTAACTCAGGCCTTAAAGCAGTGAAAACTTTGCTAAGGTCGACTATGGGACAGGAAAGGTTTGTGGCTTTGCTACTTATGTATGTCCACAAGGACATTCATTTAGACATCAACAAAATCATAGACATATTTGCACAGAAGCATCCCAGAAGGTTGACATTAATAAACCCATTATCATCATCAGCAAAAAAGTTGAAGGTGTTGTAGAAAAGAAGAATATTCTTTGTCAAGTCTTACTGTTCTATTATAGCTTTATGGCCTAATTTCACCATACATGTTCATTGGTTTAACTTACTTTAAAGTTTTTTTTCTCTCAACATAGTTTACCTTGTTAAAATATATTCAAAACTCCTTTATCACTTGAACCATACCAAACTGTGTCCTTGGGTCTTTTTTAAGTCATTTTACGAAATAAATATTTCTGGAAATAAAGAAAATCTTTGTTTGATTAATTGTTGACAAGCATATTTTTTTCTTCAAACTACTTTTTAACCTTGTGCATGCTGTAAAAACTAAGAAATTTTGGCTTAAAAATCCTTTTTCAATTACAATAATGTAATCATGCTAATTCCATTTATGTTCATCCATTAAAGTGATTATCAATTCAAAACCCCTTAGATGAATAGCTAGGGTAGTGTGAAAGAGTAAAGATGGCATTCTTTGGTCGTTTAGCCTCACATTGTCTTGACATGAACTTAGGATTTTGAAAAATCCTGGATCCGCCCCTGATCAGGTTGTTTTCCAGGGTCTCTAGCTTTTTACCCGCTTTGATGCCATCATAGCCCATTCATTCCACATCCGATTCACTGCCCAGCAGGTTAGTAAAACCGATCATTTCATGCACACACTTTCACCAACCTGTTCTTTCTCCCCACAGAGCTATGAGTGGTGATACAAGCCTTAAAGCTGTTCTCTGATCAATAATTCTCCTTTACCTATGGCATCACTGGTTCAAAACAATTTATTTAAATAATGCAGTAGCTGGTATCCACCTTTACGTTTGATATATATACATGAATTAAGAGTTTTGAATTAAAGGTACAGTGGACGATCTTTGTCGCCTTTGAGTTCTGAGGGGATCATCTTATCTATTGGTTGTCCCACAGGCCAATCGTTGTAAAACGCTCACATCAATGTGCCAGGGTGCGTGCGTTTTCCTTCCTTGTTATTTTCCGCTTGCTGGTTGCGAATGAGCACTTCTAGTGTTTAGCTTTGGTGTTAGCTTTTCACTGTAGCTACGCTGCTCTCACCGTAGACTTTGAACATGGCTGAGAGTCGCAAAAAGCAAACAGCGTACAAGTTTATCAGAAGAAGAGGAAGGCCTCAGTAGAAAGAAAAAAGACCAGAGTGGATATGGGAGATTTTTTCCCGTGATTCCTCAGAGGAGCGGATGAGAAGGTAAGATGGTACTGAGCATGAGCAGTTATTCAGAAAGAGACTCTGGCGTTTCTTACCAACATTTCTGGAAAAACTATTAACCAAATAAATTATCTTGTTCTACTGAAACCCCAGGTCAGAGTTAGCTGTTACAAAGTGTCGGATGGCTTTTGAAGCGTAATTCCTCTTGGCTACAATTAATTGCGGAATGAGAAGATAATCAATTATTAGCCAACACCTGAAGCTTTGAAAATAAGAATAGGTTGTTTCAATGACTCATAATCAGTGTGACAACCAAAACCAGTCCACATACTAGTTACCCTGATCACACATCCATTGATCCCACTAGTTTTCCAACTGTTGACAAGGACATGGTTGTGTTGGGTTTGTCATTTCCACATCCAATTTCTGACCTCAGGGGTAAATGGAACCATGGCTTAATCAGTCAGCAGCACTCATTGCTGTTACTGTTGTCTACTACTTACAGATACAGTTCATTAGCTTTCATTTAATCTGCGAGGGAGTAGAACCTCAGTTTCCTGAGTACCAGTAATGGCAGCCCAGGCACTGCCTATCATACTTTTAAAAACAGTTTGAGAACCATTGAAGTACGACCAATAGACCAACCTGCTGTTCACTCATATAAGAACATTAGGGCCATATTTAAACTGTACTGCTGACCACTTCAGTTCTAAGAAATTCAACTACAATTAATTGACTGAATTTAATTAATTGCATTGTTTACCCTAAACCAGACATAGTTCCTACGTAAAAGTAATTTTAACCAACATATCATCCCTACCTTTGTTCCAGCCGGTCTTTTTGCAGGGAGTCACATTTGGGATAGGTGTACCTTGCTCAGCTGGTGGCTGCTCTAGTGGAGGGCACAGCCCAGCTTCTGGAGGCTCCTTCCTTTTGTAGACTCCTCTCATCTCCTGGAGCTACTGGGGAACAGATGTATCGCATAAGCAAAGACCAACTGGAAGTTTTTATTGTCGTCCACAGCTGAAGATATGAGCAGAAACAAAGCAGTTTCTGTCCCCAGGCTTCACTTCGACCTGCTACTGCGTCCCCAGCCGGAGCCGACAGCCGGAGCTGAGTTGCTGCCTGTAATGATCTGCGCTATGACTACGACTTGAATGCTGCTGAGGCAAAAGCCTCCATTTGATTTTAAACGGCAGAGAAGAGGTGTTGAGAGAAAGGGGCGGATCCACATTCCGAGCACTTTAGCTGGCAGGTAAATGCTGACGGGCAGGTGATGATGGGATGACACTTCTTACTGGTCGGAGGTGTTTACAAACCATTTTCACCGAGTTGGGGTTAGTCACAAGTCCCAAATGAAGGAAATACATATTTTTTTCATGTGATCAACATGAGATCTGCACAGTTAACAGTTGTATTTTAGGCTTTTAAAATTTAATTAAACATGCAAACAACTGTTATGAGCTACTTTCACTTTATACATGGGAGAAAAGGTAATATTTATCGCATCAGAAAAAGAGTTTGGTTTTATTTTAAAAACACATTAAAAAGCAACACATGTTGAAAGAAAAGGCAATCTGGACAACAATGCAAAATAATTAAACTACATACATTAATATCCAACCCTGCATTAGAATGTGGAAGAAATCCACACCATCTATGCATTAAGGGCTTCCACCTGTATGTTACTATTTAAAAATACCCACTCAGGCACTTTACATGTGCTGGGGCTGCTCTCCTGATTAGTGCTCTTTGGCCCAGTTTTAGAAAAACAGGCATAGAGGGTACAGAGGTGAACACAATGCAGAGCCCGCTCTTCATTCTGATGGACAGGATGAACTGGTGCTCTAATCTAGCACTCCGCCAGTTCAAAGGCTCATTTGTATGGGTTACAAGCTGCTTTGCCAAAACCTTTTCATATACCAGCATTGAACAGCTTCCTTTTTGGCAGCAAAAGTGGGACCAATACACTATTAGCCATGGGGTCTTAATGTTTTGCATGAACAGTGTACATATACAGTCATCTAAATCTTTTAAGATGTTCCTCTGGCCTGGTTACCTTCTCAGTAGTGATCCTGTTTTGTTGCAGCTGAGAGTTTCTTGTTGCGACATGCAGAAAGGGTTCGTTTGACAGCTCACAAATCAGGAAAGTCTGTGAAAAACATTTTTACAACTGCAGATTCCAAGACTGTGGGAAAGAGTAATGGCCGGCAAACAGTACACTATGGTGTTATGTATTTAAAATCAAATGAAGAAGTAAATTCCTTTGCTTTACTTTAGTAATGTGTGTGTGTGTGTGTGTGTGTGTGTGTGTGTGTGTGTGTGTGTGTGTGTGTGTGTGTGTGTGTGTGTGTGCGTGCGTGCGTGCGCGAGCAGGAGCAATATCTTTTTAGTTATTTGATTTTTTTTTTTTTAGATTATATTTCTAATATCGGCCATAGGTGTAATTTGGGATAGATAATAGAGTGATTTATGTAATAGATTTTTTTTTCCTGACGTAATCTTGGATCAAAAAGCTATCACTTCTGAAGAAGATATAATTGCAAATTTGTATTCAGACGTATGTTTGTCTTTTTCCAATGAGCAATGCATCATAGAATGCATAAAATGTCCGAAACCTCCTGTATGGACTTGAAATATGGCAGTGCCCTGTGACTGGCTGCAGATGGGGCCCCTCTCTTGTGGGGAAGTACTGTCCTGCAAAGTAGGCAGTGATCTTTTTTTTAATCTAAAAGTTGTATTTAGAGACATATTCTTTTTCCTTTTTCCATCTGAGCGCACTGACTTCTGGTTACAAGAACTTCAAAATAAGGTACATGACATCAGCATAACCCAACTCATTGATATTAATGAAAATGTTCAGAGAGAAGAAAGCGCACACTTTGTAGTTAATTTTCGGATGGCTGTAGGTCATATTTGACTAGACTCATCCATATGCATTTCCGCATTATTGCATTATGGATTATTTAAAACTTGTGTAACTCTTTACTGCTTTAAGAAAAATAAATGATAAACAAAAAACCTGATTAGATATTTCCATAACAGCAGTTAAAGTTCTATAAATAGCATACTTAGTGTAACTAAAGCCATGTTTATTGCCTATTTCAATGTGCTTTTCATAGAAAAGCACATTGAATGTGACCTAAGCCATGGTTATTGCCCAATATGATAGTATTGAAACGGAAATATAGTTACATAATGGGTACTTATGGGTAACAAAAAGCAAAACAAAAATTGTATTTGGGCAAATGCTTTTTCACAGAACCATTTGAGTTGGTTTGCAACAGTGTGGCAGCAAGCAGTAGTTAGATATGGCTATGTCGAGAATAAAAAGATGTGCAGACACCTTTTTGTCATGAACGGAACAGAATGACCCAGTATTCAGCCAGACAAGCAAGGAGTATGATCAAGAGGTTTTATTAAAGGACAGGTTGTGGGTGTTGGAACCGCGATGACCGAGTGGCAGTGATATTAACAGGGCAAGACAGAGCTCGTGGTCAATAAACAGTCCAAAGTCAAAAACCGGGTAATCAAAAAAAGAGCAGGAAAATCCAGAACAGAATCCAAGTGCAGAGTCGGGATACATATCCAAGTTCGTTACACGAACAGGCTTACAGACTAGACGAGGTCAGACAGATATGGTGGTCTGGTAGCAGGTCCGGTAAACAAGCAGGCAAGGTAAGACAGACAGGGATCAGGCGAGCTCAGATAGTCCAGAGACAGACTAGGTCAGGCACACAAGTAAGCAATCAGAATCAGGCAGGAAAAACAGGTATACAGGGGTCAGGCTGGCTCAGATATTCGGAGGCAAATCTGGTCGGTATCAACAGGGCTATCAGAAACAAAGAACGCTGGATATGACTCACCAATTGGCTTGAAATGATCTGGCAAAGTGGAGTGAACTTAAACGGGTTTAAGTAAGGAGGTGAACAGAGTAGAGTGCTAATTACCAGTGACAGGTGGAAAAAATCAAAGGGAAGTGTTGACTGAAATCAACCGAACAGATTGGTTAGTGACTGATAGGGGAATGGCAGGTAACCAGATTGGGAGGTGAAGTGAGCAGGCAGATTGCTGGCAGGTGAACTGAGTTGATGACTGAGAAGTAAAGTGCAAAACAGAATAACACAAAAACCAACTTGAGACAGAAACTAGAACTAACCGAACTAAAACTAAGAGAGAACCCAAACCTAAACAGAACCTAAACTAAAACATGAACTCAAGCTATGACTCCTTTGGCAACACACAAAAGAACTGGGCGAGGAGTTTTACATTCCCTGCAGATCAGGTTAGACAGGAAAAGTGAGATGAAAATGATGTTGCGATTTACTAGGATGCCTTCTTCTCAACCACCAAAAACGGCATCTCTCTGCTACAAGAATATAAAACAGCTGGTATGGAGTCTTCTGACTTCAAGGAAATGAAAAACCCAAAGCTGAGGGTATTATAACATGGGAATGATTGATATCATAAGCAGAGTCAACAGCCTGACCATTGATGTGCAGAAATATGATAATTATCTGGCAGGAAAATTTGTTATTTCATATTGTTTCATTTTTATGTGCTAGTTTGAGTACAAAATGTCTCACAGCTGCATTAAAGTAGTTGAGTTCAACAAAGACTCAATAAGTAAAACTTTTCAGACACTTTCACTACAAAACACAAAAATCTGAAACTCAGTTGTCATGAGCAGGACAATACAAAACACAAGGTCAGACCTAAACTGTGTGCAGTACCAGTGAGCCGAAGAGAAGAGAGCAGAAGAGAGGGCGCAGACCATGCTGGAAATTGTGTAACTAGAAAAGGCTAAAGATCCCTCTCTATATATTTCAACAACATTGTGAAATGTACAGTGCTATGGAAAAGTATTCACACTCTTGCATTTTTTAATCTATTGTGAGATTCCAAGCTGTAATTTAATTGTTTTTTTTTTATTTGGACCTGCACAAACAGGACTAAGTTGGTGAAGGGAAATGAGAAAAATACATGTAGAAAACATTGAAAACTGTTCAGTTACCTTGAAAAGTCACATAATAAGTGAAATGAAGGCTGCCTGTCTGCAATCTAAGTGTCACCTAACCTTTCAGTATAAGAATACCTTATCTGAAAGGCCCCAGAGGCTGGACGTCTCGCAAGACAGCATATAAGAACAAAATTTCAGTTATTTTGGTATTTATACAAAAGGGTCCAAGGATGAAGACGATAAGGTCAGCATAGGATATACATACCAACAACGCATATAAATATTGGGAAAAGATTACTTGATCACATGTCAGTGCGCACAATGGAGATGACAAATATTGAAGGATTGTAGTGGATTGAGGAAGTAAGACCAGGTAGAGTGGTGTATTGTGTTGATTAAGATAAGATATGATAAACTAAGAATTCCTTTATTGTCCTCCAATGGGGAAATTTGGGTGTGACAGTAGCAAACCCACAGTAACACAATTATTAGCAATGAAAACGAAAACAACAAACTAATCTAATCCAAAAGTAACTCTTAGGAAATACTAAAAGTAGAAGACAAAAAGTAAATACCATAGTAAGTCAATATTGCACAGTGTAAAATAATTTTTAACAGTAGAATAGATTGCAGCCTATTTACATAACTCACAAAACTACAATATGCAATGTGCATGATAGTGCAGTAGCATCCTGGAGTAGCTAAGGCGTGTGCAATGGGCCATCTGGGCTGCGGATGATCCGTTCACAGGTCTGTCCATTCAGAACTCAGTCTAAACTCTGCGGAGCCGTTTTGGCTTCTTTCATAGCTTGTGGCCATCAGTGATTCCTGTTGCAGTTTGTGTTAACAGAGCAGCAGGAAGAGCAATCAGAGCTATAAATAATTTTGGTATTAAATAGCGGTGAAAGTAAGCCGGTATGGTCCGATACACAGGAGGCAAGGGGCGAGAGTGGCTGCCAGATAAAGCCTTCATTCAGAATCAGTCATGGCTGCACGTTGGATCAGAAAACAGATCTGTTAACCAGATGCAGCCTAAAACACTGCTTAGTCTGTTAATGTTCCTTTTTTATTCATTCCGAATTGTTTCTGAACTATATGTGCCGTTTTGGTGCATCAATGCTCTCACCTAATGCTCCCTCATCCCTCGGAGCCAGGGGCTTTTATCTGCGGTCAGCCTTCAAAACATGAGCTACTACATGCAATGTCCTTCCACCCGTAGCAAAATGTCAATTAAAACCAATAGGAGAGTTAGTTACTATTTTGTTTAATGACACAGAACCAGTGGTGCTGCAGTGGGCATGCTGCGTCAATTTGCGCTTGAATTCAGGAGTGCATAATTAAGTTACGTAATTTAAGTGCACACTTTTAATGGGCATTTTAAGGGGCTTGTAACATCAGGGGCTTCAGCTCAGACCCGTCATTCCTCTTCTTCCCTCTAAAGGTGTCAGGAACGGAATGTGCAGGACCAAGTATTCAGCCAGACAAGCAGAGGTTTGGATAAAGGTTATTTATTAAAGAGGTGATGAACAGGCACAACAAAAATGGGCATCAAGCCAAAAACAGTGTCCTAAACCAAAAAGAGTCCAGAGCAGACAAACGGCAAACTTAAATAATCAAAAATAGGTGACAGGCAACTTCCATGTCCAAAGACAGGTGCGGTCAAGCAACAGGTAGGCAGTCAGAAAAGGGGTAAGGCAGGCTCGGATAACGGAGGACAGAACATGTCAGGTAATACAGGCAGACAGTCCGTTCAGGCAGGATAAACAGGAAATACTGGGGTCAGGCTGGCTTAAATATCTGGAGGCACATTGGGTCAACATCAACAGCGCTTTGGGTGGTCAGCATGACTGGAAAAGCGCTATATAAGTTCAGTCCATTTTACCATTTATCAACAGGTCAATCAGAATGGGAACGATGGATAAGACTCACCAATAGGCTCGTAATGATCTGGCCCAGAACAGAGGATAGAGGCAGGTGTCATGACTCGAGGACAGAAGGACCCAGTATTCAGCCAGACAAAAATGTTAAGATTTCAAGACGGTTTTATTAAAGTCAGAATGGCAGGATCCGGACAGGTGGGCTCGGTGGTTAGAATAACAAATCCAGGGTCGGTACACAAACAGGCTAACAGGCTCAACGAGGCAGGTGTGTGGAGTGAACAGACCAGGCATCAGTGTCTAGATCCTAACAGAACTTAAATCATAGACTGAGACAGAATATAGACTATAACAGAAACCAAACCAAAACAGAACCTGAATAAAAACCAAAACTCAAACTATGACAGCAGGCATAAATAGAGGAGTGCACAGGTGAAAACTAATTACAGGTGACAGGTGAGATTGATCAAAGGAAGGGTGGTGATTGAAAGTAAACTGAAACTGATTGTATAGTGACTATGGGCTGAAAGGTGAACAGATCTGACTGGTTCTAGACTAGTGACAAAACAAACTAACTGGGTAGTGGCTAGTGGCTTCGAGGTGGATTGGCTGATGACTGGCAGGTGACTCAGAACTGAACTGAACTGGGTGGTGACATAGATGTGAATTGAACTGGCTGATAACAGACTGGTGAACTGGTCAAAATAAAGCAAAGTACAAACATAAACCAAAACAAAACCCAAACTGTGACAAAAGGAGCCCTTAATCGTCTTCCTTTATGCAGATTTTTCCCCACTGTTTAACCCTCACTCGCAGCACACCAGTGGGGGAAAATATGTAAAGTATGCTGGTACTAGACATTACCAAAAAAACAATTTTTCTTCTACAGTCACTTAGGAACCAGTGAGGATCAGAGCTTGAAAAGCTGCACCTATACACATCAAATCTGGGGTTGCAGTGCATAAAAAGTGCTATATTTCCTATAGGATTCCACCTTTAAGACTATTATGTAACGTACAGGAAACTGGATCCAGAATTCAACCAAGCAGGTCAGTGACGTTTCAAACAAGTTTATTAAAGGAACACCGACGCAGGCACACGGGGCTTGCTGCTCGCTCTGAGACTGGAAACCTCCCTGTAGCAGAGACAACAGGTTAGTGATCAGCTGGTGGTGTCGGGCAAGAATGAAGGAGGCTGGATCACTAACCTGGTTGTGGGACTCCGAAGCTGGGGATTTAACTTCGGGCCGGGGTTCCAGTGCTGAAGCCGTAGAGCTAGTACAGACGGGCAGACAATCCGGTAGGGGAAATCCAGGGGCGTTATCCAGACGGGTCCGGGTCCGATCACAGAGAAGCCTAACCCTAACTGTAACAGGCCAGAACTGCATGGAGCTGAAAAGAGGGAAACAGCAGCAGCTGGATTATGCGTAAAGACACAGCTTGTACACAGTGTTGCAGCTGAGAGGAAAATGTTGGACTGTATAGGCTTGATGAAATTCAGACTCATTCAGCAATGAGATTATAGATTTACATTGATAAACAAACCCATAGATTAATGATAATCTGTAGTGTTTTCTCTGTCTGGATGCGCATCTGATCATTCAGATTGTGCCTTGTATAATTAACTACAATATATTCTTGTTAAACTCAGATAAAAAAGATTGTGTTATGTTGTTGAGCTGTTTTTGAAGAACGTCTGTTTGCAAAACAACCATATTCCCCCTTTTTAAAAACTAACAATATTCTCAGCTCAACATTATTTCAATCTGAAAAACTCACAGAGAAAGAAATGGCAATTAGAAGGATTTTATTGATACAATATTTTAAGTCTTTGGCGCTCAGACCTCGGCAGGAACATTAATGCTGAATTATACTTTAATATGCATAAGTAGATGTATGAGAACAGGGATGTTCCCCCCAGGTCTGAAACTGGTGGTGGAGTGGAGATAGAAGAAGTTTGTTCAGTCCATATGATGATCTGTTTAAGATAGATGTCCAACTTGATAAACACAGGTTTGCATGAACTGTCCATGATGAGCAAGCTTGAAGCGACTGTGGAGAGGAAAAACTCCCCTTTGGGAAGAAACCTCTGGCAGAACCGGGCCCAACATGGTGGTCTTCTGCCGGACCAATAACAGGCGATAGGGAGTGATGAAGACTGAAGGGAGAAAACACTCTGATGGGTTGAGGATGGAGGAACGTCTTGGAAGCTAGATGAACTCAGCTGCGATGGTGGAGAAGGGGTTGGGGGTGGGTTGAATCGGACATCTGATTCGAAATCCGACATGCAATCCGTTTGTGCTTGCTGGTTAGCAGGCTGAGACGTGGATTTGAAGTTGCTTTTAAGATGAGCGTGGGATGCTGATTGGCTTCATGGAGGTGCGGTTCGTAGCTGATTGGCTCACATCAGAGGCGTATCGGACTCTGATTGAATGGAGGCAGGCGATGAGTTTCTTCGATTGAACTTGCGCCTCAGCTTCATTTATACAATCTAAAAACTAGCAATTCAAAACAGAATAAGATCTTTAACCCAGCAAAATGTAAAATAAAATGCAGATTTACAAAAACAAACAATAAAAACTTCAAAAGCTAAAATCTCAAACCAAGTTAAAGGCCAAAAAATTATCTGTTTTAAGGGAACATTAAACACAGAAAGTGAGTCAACCTTCCTGATAACTGCTACTTGAATCCAGAGTTTGTGTGGTTACTTCTTTGTTTTTTGGATTACTAATAAAAACTTATCTGCAGATCTGAGCAAACAAGACGGAGCATGCATATGAAGCAGGTCTGACAGATCTTGGAAAGCGAGGCCATGAAGACATTTAAAAACAAATAAAATAACTTTAAAATCAATCTGAATATGAACCAGTAGCCAATAAATTGCTGCCAAAACTGGAGAAACATGCTCTCATTTTATGGGAGCAGTTAAAAGAAGAGCGGCAGCATTTTGGGCCAGCTGCAGTCAATCCACAAGAGCAGGGGTCACAAACGTTTTTGAAACAGAGCTACTTATTTGGTATTGTATCATACAAAGTGCTACCAGCACTGACATTTGAACTAGAAGAGTCGCCCCAGCATGGAGGGTTGTCGGGTGAGACATCTGACTCAAGCAACTCTGAGAACCAGGGTTAGGTAAGTAACCTATAGTTCTCATTCATAGCATTCGTTTCAATGTTTCACTATGGGGTATGGAGACTCCCGTATTGCCAGACATCTCATCTCTAGCGACCCCCAGCACTTGGCTGTGCATGCCCCAGTAGGCCTCAGAGTTCAAAACAGTTAAGGCCACACTTGGTACCGACACGTCCAACTTATAGAACCGAGTAAATGCGAGTGATGAAGACCAACTCGCTGCTCCACATATGTCCTGAATGGACACTTCTTCAAAGAGGACCCAAGACGCAGCCAACCCCAGAGTGGAGTGGGCCCCTAGACCCACCGGAGCCTGAAGACCTTCGCTTGTATAAGTCAGCGCAATTGCACCCACAATCCAGTGGGAGAGCCGCTGCTTTGTGATGGGCTTGCCCCTAAAGGGCTACCCCCAGGACACAAAGAGCTAATCACTTCTCCGGAAGTTGCTAGTCCTGTCCACATAGGCCCGCAGAGCCCGGACTACACAAAGCTTGTTCAGGTGCTGCTCCTCCGGGGAGGAAAAAGGCGGTGGAGAAAAGGCTGTAAGAGTAATGGGAGAGAATGAGCCCACCACTTTAGGCACAAAAGCTGGGTTGGGCTGCAGTGAGACCTTGGCATCTCCGGGACCAAACTTGGTACAGGAGGGGTTCACTGATAGAGCATGGAGATCACCTACATGTTTAGTAGATACCAATGCCAGCAATAGCACTGTCTTGAGGGACAGATGCTTGATATCAGCCTTCTCCAAAAACTCGAATGGGGGGTCGGCAAAGCCCTCCAATGACACTGCCTAGTCCCATGGAAATGCCAGGGATCTGGCAACCGACAGAAGCCTACGTGCCCCTTTCATAAAACGGCCCACCAAAGGCTGTTGGCTGGCTGTTTTATCCTCAAAGCCTACATGGCATGCCGAGATAGCAGCCAGGTAAAGTTTAATTGTGGAGAATGCCATTTTTTTATTTTGTCAATCAGCTCTTGCAGGAATGGCAAAATCCTCCCAACAGGACATTGAAAAGAGGGGGGATCTCTGTTAGAGCACCATCCTTCGAAAAAATGTCTATTTGCAGTCATATAAAGAACTAGTGGAGGAAGCTCTGGCACCATGAATGGTATTTATAACATTCTGAGGGAGCCCTGCTGTGCTCAAATTATACCACTCATGGGACAGGCCCATAGTTTTAGGTGTTCTGGGTGTGGGTGAAAGACTGTCCCCCATACCTGAGAAAGCATGTCCACCCGTAGCGGGAGTTGCCAAGGCTGTCCTGTCAGGAGCTGATATATCTCCGCCAACCAGGGCATTGCTGGCCAATGTGGAGTTGTCAGGATCAGCATGTGGTGATGCTCCTTCACTCTGGCGAGAGTGGGTGAAATCAGAGCCAGAGCGGGGGAAGTGTACAACAAAACGTGAGGCTAGTAGTGCCCTCCCAAAACGGAACCACAGCTGTTCCACTATGGCTGAATGCAGAGTCCAATCTCCGTATAATGCGGCACCTCTGGACAGCATATCTGCCCCGCAGTTCAGAGCCCGAGGTACATGGGTAGCTCTGAGTGACAGGAGATGCTTGGTGCTCCAAATGATCATGCAAACGAAGGGAGCGCAGTCCTCCCTGACAGTTGATATAAGCCACTGTAGTAGTGTTGTCGGTCCTCACAAGGATGTGATGACTGCTGAGGAACGGGAGGAAGCGTTTCAGCAAGAGAAACACCGGTAAGAGCTCAGGATAATTTATGTGGGACTGTTGGAGGTTTTGACTCCAAAGACCGCTTACGCACCGGCCCTCGTGAATTCCTCCCCATCCTGACAGGCTCGGGTCCATTGTGATCAACTTTCGTGATACAACCGGACCCAGCGGCACACCCTGCCCTAGAAAGTTTGGATGGCGCCAGGGGCGCGGCACCCTGATGCACTCCGTGGTGACAACCACCCTCCATGCGCCATGATGCGCGGAGTGAAGCTTGTGCGCAGCTACCCAGCGCTGAAATCCTCTCATATGCAGACGGCCGAGAGGAACGACTAGGATGATGGAAGCCATCAATCCTAGCAGCCGAAGGCATTATCTGAAAGGGACTGATCTGAGCAGGCGGAATGAAGGGGGTTGTGCAGCTAAAAAAGTTTGGGAACCGCTGATGCAGGTTATTACCATAGTCATTACATCCTCCCAACCGATCAAATTCAGACCCAAGAACACAATTTAAAGAGTTTAGAGAGTTGTTGTTTTTTAACACTTGCAGTTTTGGTAGAAAGTTGGTTTAATTAAGGGTTGAGTTTGAATCAAGTGTTCTTTATCCAAAAACAGGTCATTAAGCAGCAGCATACAAGTGCCAGTACTGCACTTAAAATGTATTTGCATCAGTGAAAGCTGAACAGGAACAGGGCAATAGAGTTCAGTTGGCAGAGCACACAAGAACTGATAGAAACACGGGAGGCACGGGAGGCAAGACAAGACCTCCTGGCAGATAGTGGATGAAAGAGTCAGGTATATTTAGACAGGTGACCAGGTGAGCATAGTTGACTGTAATTAGTGGCAGCAGGTGGAGCACATCAAGAGCAGAGTGGGGGCTGGAAGGAGACTGAGCTGATTGGATGATAACTGGTGGATGAGAAGTGGACAGAGCTGATTTTAGAAAAGTCTGGAAAAGTCCAAAACAAAGTTTAGAATTTTTAATTCTAAACTTTTTGATAGGGCTGGGCAACGATTAAAATATTTAATCGCGATTAATCGCATAATTTGCCTGATTAATCGCGATTAATCGCATTGTATTTACAAACTCCAAGAATTAATTCAAAAGTAGTGTAAAGAGCACTTTTATTTTAATGTTCTGCTGCCATATGAACAAAAGTGTTGTAACATTTGTAGCACTTATCAGTAACACATATTTAGTGTAAAGCTCAACTTAAACATGTAAAACAAAAAATAGCAATAATAATAAATTAAAGCTTATTGCCACTGACAGGGAATTCTCTTTATGGGGAAAAAATCTACCAAAAACAGGCAATTCCTGAGGTAACAGCAGGGAGCAGCATTACCATTTTATGTTCAATACCAAAGTTTAACTTGGCAGTGGTTCCAACTAACTTGTTTCTGTCATATTCCATGCTGGAAGAACTTTAAACTGAAATGCTTGCTAACTCGATATGCTTGCGTTGCTTGCGTTTATTTGACGTTAACACGCGGTTTTTTGTTGTTGCTTTCTCGCGTGCATATAGTGAATGGCAGGGAAAAACAGGCAAAAACACATGGATACTTTGAAACGAGAAGCGACTTCACCGACAGCGTCAATGCAGACACCCCCGCTCCGCTCCGCACAAAACTTGTTCCGTTCGCCAACTCACCGCCTCGCCTAAGCAAATTCCTGCGGGAAACACCGCCTTCTATTCCGCATGTCAGCTGTGTTTTTTTCCGGCCAGCACCTTTGTTCCTCTGAATCTGAGGTTTGGCTGACAGCGAGGTTATTGGCGCATTATCGCCACCTACTGTTCTGATTCAAACCCCTACACCGCAGCAACAGACCTTCACAAAATAAAAGCATGTGAGCAACATGCATTAATGCGCGTTAAAGAAAATATTGCCGTGAATAGTCTAATGAGTTAACGCAAAATTAACGCGTTAACTTGCCCAGCCCTACTTTTTGAATAATTATTAATATCGATAAATATGATTTATATCTTATTGGTATGTTTATTTTCAATATCGTACAGCCCTAATCCAAAACCACTTACTGATGGAAATGCTGTAAAAAGCGTTATGTGTTGTTTAGTTGTTGCAATACTGAAGCGCAGGCAAGAGCTTGGGAGCTACATGATGAAATGATAAATATTAATTTATTGAAAAGAGGTAGGCAAAACTTACAGGCAAGCAGGAAAAACAAGGATCAGGAAGACACCAAGGGGCTGCCAAGAACAGGGTTAGCATACCAGCGGATCCGACAAGGGGGGAGAGGATACCAGAAGGTTAAATAGCGGAGGCAACAAAGGGGAAGCACAGGTGAATGACATGACGGTAATGAGCTGAGGGAAACGGAGTCCATTAAAATGGCAGAAGACACAGAGGAAAAACACCCACTTCCCTGTTAAAGTTTAAGTAGGAATGGAAGTTGCAATTGAGCATGAAGGTAAAAATGAGAGATGGACCTTAGAAAAAGCAGATTGGGACAAATTTAGAGAGTTTAGTGATGAGATGCTGTCAGTAGTAGATATGAATAAAGATATAGAAAGTTTATGCAAAGATGTTAGTGCTGGCATAATTAGTGCTGCAGGTTTATGGGGTAAAAGCGGTTCCATAATAAACTTGTACATAAAAGGATAGTTGTGTCCATATTAGTCAGAAGTTGTGCATAAAAAACATTTGTAAACTCATAATAATTTAAATCACATTCAAAAGATACAACATACAGTTTAAATAGTTACAACTTCAATAACTAATAAATACAAATTTCAAGTTTAAATTTGTGCTTTACTCTTTATGAACACAAACAGCAGCGGCTGCTTGAGAATACGGATTTTTTCTTTGAGAATACGAATTCACAACAGTGGTCTGACGTCACGGTTTCCAAGGCTGGTTAATGGAGCACAGAGTGCGAAGATAGGAGCCGCGCATGCGTTCTTCAGACTGACCGTCTCTGAATGCACCGCGGCTGCAGCTTCATTCCAGACAGCGCAGAGCTCACAGTGGTAAGTTAAACACTCCCTTTTCTGCTGCTGTTGTTCAAAAGTACGTTTTCAGATCGTTTGAGGCGAGAACATTATACTTTTAAGCTTCCCTACGTGGCCTGTTTACAGAGTTAGTGCGTAATTAAAAAAAAAGAGTGATTTATTTGTTTTGTGTTTATCAGGCTGACGCGTGTTGCTTTATTAACTCAATAATTGCTGGAATAAATTGTAAATGTCTCCCAAGAATGACAGCATCATATAAAATAGGGCTGGACGATAATTTAATAACAATATATATCAGTCGAAAGACGTGTGGCACAATAAGGGGAAAAAAGGGTCGATCAAAGTTGGTTATAGAGACAGTTTTCCTTCCTTCCTCTTAGCCTATATTAGTTGATGCTACAGTCACTGCTTCCTCTCGACCAATCGTAATCGCAGACCCAGGCACGCCGTCACAAAGCGCCGCCCTCTCAAACCACAACACAGAGCACGTGAATATGTCGCAGCAAGGAGCGGCGGGGGATATTGTCCCAAAACGGGGTTTTACTAGTTCGCCAGTCTGAAAGAAATAAACCAGTGATTTGTAAAACTTGCAAGGAACCGGTAAAAACAAAGTTTGGTAACGCAACCCACCAGTATTCATCACGTAAGCCGCTCAGTCGCTCACACCCGCAGCAGTGCGAGCTGTTTTAGCCCCGCGCGGCTCCGCGTCATCTTCTTAGGAATCTTCTGGAAGTTCTTCCAAAACAAAGCAGGTATAGCAGCTACTGGGCTCCGTTCTTTGTGATAAAATGACAAAGCGTCCTGGCGGCATAAGGACATCACGCATGCAGTAACATGCTTCATAGTGATGGACATGAAAAACCTGGCTTCAAACTCGCCACTCTTGATCCGCGATATAAAGTTCTGGTACGCAAGTTTTTCTCTAACAGCGCTGGTCACTTGAGTTTATTCTTTGTCAGTATTTAATAACATCACCCAGGTCTCTTAAGTTGAGTTATATTTATTTTAAAAAAAATCAGTTATGATTAAAAAGGTTGGGTAAATAAGAATTTATTTGGGATTGAGTGTTTGTGTGTGATATATTAAAATTAAGTCATTTAGCAATATTATAAGAGCCAGGTTTTAAATCTTTTTGATAATTATCTATCCATCAATATGCATTTTTTTTATCAATATGCTTTTTTCTATATTGTCCAGCCCTAATATAAAATCTATAAATAAATAAACTCTTTAAATGTTTTTCCTAAGTGAGTTTCCTCTGAGTGAGGACATGAAAAATTGAGAAGAGAAAGTGGGAAAGAAAACAATAGTAACAATATATGAAATTTTTTTTTATTTTAGACAAATGTTTTAACTTTGGAACAGAATGAAGGTGTAACATATTCAACAAATTAACAGTTACTAACGTGGTTTAAAACAAATAAATAACTTCTATTAACATATTATACAAATAGACAACACCTACAAACATACAATTAAAAATAGTTGGAATGGAAATTAATTCACTGATTATTTTATGTATTGTTACAGGTGGTGAAAAAAATGAAATGAAGCAGCATGTGGACATGACTAAAACTGATCTACGTTAGGTTAGATGTAGTCATGTTCACTTAAACATGCAGCCAGCTGGAGCAGCTTCCTGTCTTCAGCCGCAGGATGGCCATCCTCCTCTGGATCAACCTCCTCATCCTCCACGTCCAGCTGGTCCCCTGCTGCTATACTAATACTGTGGAGGATGCAGCAGGCGCCGATTACTTTTTGGGCAAACGTCGGGCGGACCTTCAGCACCCTTAAGAAGATGAAACGCCACCGTGTCTTCAGATCACCAAAGGCGCGCTCAACGATGTTTATCATGCCTTGGCATGCCTTGGCATGGTGTCTGTTGTAGCGTGCCTCCACTTGACCTGTACCAAATAAAAAAATTACTTGTAATTTAGGTAATATGCTGATATGTCTTAATCTTCTATCCAATTAATATAATGTATGTATCAATTGTGTGTCATTGTTGGCTCTATTTAAGGACAAGAAGGTAAGAGATCTTACTGGCAAGCTGTTTCCCTATAGGATGCACCGCAGGCCAGCCAGTAGAGGGTCACCAGCACCTCTATCTCCTGTGGCCATCCATGGACCTTCTGGATGGGCAGCAGCTGAAGGAGGAGGACGATGGTGGCCCTTCTTAGCCTGAAGGCTGGTTTCAGGTCTCCTTCATTAAAAAATATTTGGAGGATTGGCACAAAAGTGTTTATCCTCACATATTTTGTTTCTGTTTCTTCCTGTAAATAAAAAAATGCCAAGTGTTACCATAATTGTTTTTTTCAATTCTCACCTTTTCACACCATAAAACTATATGTGGTTAACATGCAGATTATTATAGTTCTCAAGAAAGAAAGGGTCAAATGTATAGTAGTAAATGTAACAAATGGCTTCCCTTCTCTGGTATTTCTACCATTTCACTGAAAGAATGAACTGAACTAACTGCACATAATTTATAGATTAATCGCTGTAAAGGTGGACAGACAGAAATAACTTTTCCTTAATGAACAATGCTGTGAAGGTTAGACAAAGTAGCTTAACTCTACTCCCTTTACTGTTACTAATATATAAAAATTATGTTTTCATTTTAATTATTTACAGATAAATAGTCACAATTTCAACGTGATCACATATTTAATACCATCCTCAATGTTGTTTTTTTAAAGATAAAAGTAGGAAATAGGCTGTCAATCTTAAAAAACCTACCAGTTGGCACAGACGCTCAACGTCGGACTTTTTATTAAAATGATGCACTAACTCTGTAAACAGGCCACATAGGGAAGCTTAAAAGTATAATGTTCTCGCCTCAAACGATCTGAAAACGTACTTTTGAACAACAGCAGCAGAAAAGGGAATGTTTAACTTACCACTGTGAGCTCTGCGCTGTCTTCTTCTTCTTCTTCTCTTTTTTTAATGGCGGTTTCGAAAACAACTTATAGGTGCATTACCTCCACCTTCTAGAATGGAGTATGGATCAGACGCTCTGCGCTGTCTGGAATGAAGCTGCAGCCGCGGTGCATTCAGAGACGGTCAGTCTGAAGAGCGCATGCGCGGCTCCTATCTTCGCACTCTGTGCTCCATTAACCAGCCTTGGAAACCGTGACGTCAGACCACTGTTGTGAATTCGTATTCTCAAAGAAAAAATCCATATTCTCAAGCAGCCGCTGCTGTTTGTGTTCATAAAGAGTAAAGCACAAATTTAAACTTGAAATTTGTATTTATTAGTTATTGAAGTTGTAACTATTTAAACCGTATGTTGTATCTTTTGAATGTGATTTAAATTATTATGAGTTTACAAATGTTTGTTATGCACAACTTCTGACTGATATGGACACAACTATCCTTTTATGTACAAATCTATTTAGAAAGCTATCTTACCCCATACAGGTTTAGCCATTCCTAAATCTAAACCCAAGAAGTTAAATAAAAGTGCCATGGTGGTCTAATGAATGCAAAAAAAAAGCAATTAAAGATAGGAACAAAGCTTTCAGAGTTTTGAAAAGAACAAATAATTTCCAAAACCTAATTAAGTTTAAGAAATCTCAAGCAGTTGTAAGGGAAACTATAAGGGAGGCTAAGCATGGTTGCAGGAGAAGGTTTTGTGACTCTATAGGAAGAACCACTCCAGTGGAGAGAGTTTGGGGAATGATAAAGAAAATGAAAGGGAGTGGAAAAGAATATAGATATCTTGTGTTAAATGATGGTCAAAATGTAATTACTAGTAACACTGGAAAGGCAGAGATAATTGCAAAAGTTCTGAGTAAGGTACATAGTAATGAAAACCTTAGCCAACAGGAAAAGAGAGTAAGAGCAGAAACAATGAAAAAATATAAACATGATTTTGAGAATAAAGTTGTGATAGGAGGGGTGTTGGATGAATTAATCACATTAACTGAACTCAATAATGCTCTGAGAAAGTTAGGTAAGTCTTCACCAGGCGGGGATGGGATTTGTTGTGCTATGTTGGAAAACTTAACTGACAATGGAAAGGAGGTCTTATTGCCTCTATATAATAAGGTATGGACAGAGGGAATTATTCCAAGAGCATGGAAAGAATCTATAGTTATCCCTATTAAAAAACCTGGGAAAGATCCAAAGAATCCTAACAACTACAGGCCAATGGCACTTACATTCCAAATGGGGAAAACAATGGAAAGAATTTTGAATGACAGACTTATATATATAGTTGAGTCTAAAGGATTGATACATAATTATCAGAGTGGTTTTAGAAGAGGTAGAGGTACTATGGATCCTTTAGTATTCTTGGAGGATGTAATAAGACGACCTCAAGTAAATAAGGAGTCAGTGGTGGCTGTCTTCTGTGATATTGAGAAAGCATACGACATGATGTGGAAGGAAGGACTTTTGATTAAATTAAATCATATGGGAATCAAAGGGAGAGTATTCACATGGATTAAGGAATTTTTGTCTGAAAGAACAATAATGGGGAGGATAAATGGGGTGACAAGTGAGAGCTATCAGGCAGAAAATGGTATCCCGCAAGGGAGTATTATCAGTGCTTTGTTGTTTTCTATCATGATAAATGACATTTTTAAGGAAGTGGAGAATTTTGTAAATATTGCATTGTTTGCAGATGATGGGGCTTTATGGAAAAGAGAGAGAAATGCGGAATTTATGGTGAACAAAATACAACAACCAGTTGATGTAGTGGGTAAACGGTCTATTAGATGGGGTTTTAGAATTTCAATTGATAAGACCAAAATAATGGTTTTCTCTAGAAAGAAATTAGCTAAGGAAATAAAAGTGAAGTTATCCAATAATGAGTTAGAAAGGGTTGATTCTTTTAAATACTTGGGCATATGGTTAGATCAAAGGTTAACATGGGCAGTGCATATTCAAAAAATAATTGATAAATGTAAGAAGGTATTAAATGTAATGAGATGCTATGTGGAGTGGAGTGGGGAGCAAGTAGACTTGCTCTAAGAACAATGTATACTGGATTGATCAGGTCTGTATTTGACTATGGTTACATAATATATGGCTCTGCAGCCAAAACATGGCTGAATAAGTTGGATGTGATCCAAAATCAGGTGTTAAGGGTAAGCTGTGATGCTGTCAAAACCACGCCAGTAACAGCTATCCAAGTGGAGATGGGAGAAATGCCTCTTCACCTTAGAAGAGATCAGCTGGCCATTGTGTATTGGGCAAACTTGAGAGGTCATAATGAAGGTCATATGAGTCAGTCGGTATTGAAGCAATGCCAAGAGCGTGGAAAGTCAGAAGTTTTGGTTGGGTCATTCATGATAAAGTAAATTAAATGGGGTTTAATGAACTAAAAATAAGTCCCACTGTACCTTTCCCAGATACTCCACCATGGGTTTTTACGGAGGTGGCCACTGATTTGGGATTATTAGAAGAAAAACAAAATAATAAAAGGTTCCTGCACTGCTTTCTCTGTCTTATGTCTTGTGCTCTTGTTCTGTAAAGGTTTCAGTAGTTGGAGAGGTCTTTGCTGTCCCCTGGTGTGGAGATCTGATGAAGCACTTTGATTTCTCAAACATGCATGCCAGCATTGGAATCGGTTGCTGATTTCCCTTAAGTAAAAGGCACATTTTTGCAGATGTCACGGAAGTTAGTCAGTTTTTGAATACATTTACTGACAGAAAAAACATACTAACATAAACACAATCGTTCTTTGTATTCTGTTTTTCACCAAAAACAAAGCCCAGCAAACATGTGAAAAGATAATGAAAATCAGTTCCTAACTTTGTTGTAAACCTCTCTGGTGTAATGAGAGATCCAGTTTAACCAATTGCACAACTTTATGATTAAAACATCAGAAAGTTTTTTTTTTCTTTACTGTTAGTTAAACTGTGAAACACTGAGGTCTGCTGCAGCAGTTTTTGGGCGCACCTGATGATTGGTTATTTGCTCTATGAGAACCCATGCGCAGCATTTTTCCACATCAATAAATATATAGGCTTGATATCCAGAGAGACCAACCCAACAGCTATCATCTATAATGCATTGATCAGCATTTAAGACCAAGAAATCAAGATGCCTGTGGAATTTCACCTGTCAAGACTTATACTTTGTAGGATTCTTTGCTCAATAAAAAGAAACCTTTATAAAAGTAGCTACACCTTATACTGAGTTAACAAAGCAACAGCCTACATTGCACCATAATTGCAGCTACATCTAAAAAATTTGAATATTGGGAAAAAGTTGAGTAATTTTTCACAAAGTGGAGCTTATATTAAATACGTCTAGATTTATTCATTCAGAGAGTTTCAATATTTCTTGTCATTTTGTTGATGGCTTATTTATAATGAAAAAAGGAAATTCAGCTTCTTAGAAAATCTGAGTATTAAACCAGATCAGTAAAGGAAGCATATTATAAACAGGAATGTCTGGCTTCTGAAAAGTATGTTAATTTCAATTTAGTTGGGGCTCCTTTAGTATGAATTACTGCATCAATGGGACGTGGTATGGGGTTGATCAGTCTGTGGTTCCGATGAGGTGTTCTGGAAGCACAGGCTGCTATGATAGCAACCTCCGGGTCATCGGGATCATCTAGATGTGGTGTCTCTCATCTTCCTCTTGACAATACTCTATAACAGAGGTCACTCGTGTCCTCACTAAGACTAAGAAAGTAGAGCACATCACCCCAGTTCTAAAGTCCTTACACTGGCTCCCTGTATCTCAGTATATCAACCCTCCAGATCACTAAGGTCGTCTGGCTCCAGCCTACTTTGCATATCTAGAATCAGAACAAACACGGAGAAGCAGCATTTAGTTCCTATGCTCCACCTCATCATTTTTAAAGCTATATGAATGCAAATGTGAATAAACAGGAAGACTAATGGAATAAAAAAAAGTTTAGATGCAGCTCACTGGCAGATTGTGCTTTGTTTTGAACAGACTTGTAGGCAACACATGTGGTCCTAGGGGGCTACTTGGTGCCTGTTGGCACCATGTTGGTGACCTCAGCTCTATAGGTTTCCCTGGGGTTCAGGTCAGGGGAGTTTACTGGCCAATCAGCCCAGTAACACTTTGGTCAATGAACCAGCCTTGAGTACATTTGGCAGTGAGGGCTGCTGGAAAATGAAACCTAACCTGGAAAGCCAGATTCATAATGTGTAGCTCTCTCTGTTCTGCACATAATCAATCTGGACCTGCTCCCATTGATTTATTTTATTTTTTCCTCTGACATAGTTTTCGTGCCCCCAGGCCAGAATATACTGAACCCAGCCTCGCCATAAACATTCAGATGTTTACATCATGGTCAGATTTGTTTATCATATCCTTTGTCCTGGTTCAAGTTAAACTGTCCCTCTGAGGTTTGACTCAGCTCAGCGTAACTGGATAACATCAGATGATTTTGTACCTGACGACGCGTTTAATGTGGCCTTCTGATATTTTGACGCTTTTCAAAATTTCTCATTAGTTGCATTGAAATTCCAAGTAAAAAAGAAATAAAATAAATGAATAGAAAACCCTTAGAAAAGCAATTCATATTTAGTTCCATACAGTTTTGTTCAAAGCCAAAGCACTTTTTTTTTTTTTTTACATCTATTTAAAATCAAAGATCATGATTATCTAAACTTCTTTCAAATGGACTGGTTTGTGATTAATCATTATTGTTACAAGCAATAAGATCTCAGTAATTTTATATTACTTCAGGGCTAAAAAACAAATGATAGGATCTCTGCCTAATTTTGTAAAACAGTAAACTCAACAAGCTTTATGTAAAGCTTATTACCAGTTCCAATTTTCTAACAAAGCTGAAATATTTTTGTTCAAGCCACGCTAATCTCTCCATGTATCAATTTAATTTGGGTCGGATATTTAATGTGGGGGGAAAAAAACGAACTTTATGTTATTGAAGTCTCTCTTTTCCTTTCTTTAGCTTTTAGTTAACATAGTTCATGCTTAAAAATGTCATTTGAATTAGGGAGCTGCAGTCTCCATAAACAACTGAACATTTTTGAAACCATAATATTTATAATTTTAACTGAATTAATTCACACTGACGAACGTTTAGTTACATACATACATACATACATACAATTACATAGAAACGATGACATTCAGACAGACAAACACATGCAGGCCTGTTTTTCACTATCTTACACAGATCTGTGTTTTTCATATTTTTTCAAAACCTCAATGGCAAGGCCGAAAGATGTTTTTTCAACGTGTTAAGTTCCCGCTTAGTCTAAAAAGGGAGAGCGCTCGTTGGCTACGACCCCCGAATGTTTCATCCAAACACGGTTTTACGCTTCAGTCCCGCAAGGATACAACTCTTTGTCTTGCAGACACGTGGATGCTTATCCATTTTTTAAAGTTATATGTCGCCATTAGAAGTTCCGAACAATTTTTAGCCATAACGGAAGTGCCCAGTCGGTCCCCCTGTAAACGCTTCCCTGGTGCAACGTCCTTTGAGTTCAGATTCTGTTTCCTTTTTTTATTCATCTTATTCAATTATCGCTTGTCTTTTTTAATTTTATTTTTATTATTTAGTAGCAGTACTGCAATATAAAAAAATGTAACCCCTATTTGGGAAATCTGAATGTTTAATCAAATAATTTATGCATGTCATGCTTCCGGGCCCCTAATTTTCCAGCATGGTCATCTAGCTAATAGCAAATTTGCAGACCAGGTCCCTAAGACAAAACAAGTACAAGCAGTAAGATACAAACATGAAAAACATACAGAACATGTAATACAGACTATATACAAAAGTTGTGAAAAATTTGCTCTAATGTTCACAGGCGTGGGTATATTTGAGTCATTATTTTGTTGTTGAACTGTGTAGGTTCAGTGAGGGTTTTCAATTGGGCAGGTATGGTGTTCCAAATCTGAGGCCCTTTTATTGTGAATCAGCTGTGTGCAAATGTGGTTCTACATTTGACTGGTCTGCAGTCACCACTGGCAGCACCTCTGGTAGTCACACCTCGGTTGCTATAAGTTTGTATCATGTTGCATACAATTTCAGGAGCAACGTTATTAATACATTTAAAAAACTATTTTAAGAAAGAATATTTTATAAAACTCCCAAAAGTAAATAAATAAATTGTGTTTTTCTTGAATTCTGCAGGCGAGCCATCGAATGGGCTTTTGGTCCAACACTTTTAAAGCTTGTTTATAAAGAGATACTACACTTATAATTACTGACTGGTTAGCCTGGGCCGAGACAGTGATAAAGTATGGGAAATGGGATAAAATCATAGCATAAAATTATAGTTTAGCAGAATTTATTGATAGACACAATTGTATTAGGCAAAAACAATTAAAATTAGTCCTTATAGTTTTCATTATCTTTACATGTGCATCAAATATTAGGTTGGAATCCAAAGCTAGTCCCAAATTTTGGAAAAGTTTCCATAAAATTAGTGAAAAAGGGACCACCAGAAGTGAGTTCGACTTACTGCCAGCAATGCGAACCAGGCTCTGACACCGGTCATACAGAGACCTAACCGCCCTTCTTAGAGGGCCCGGTACTCCATACTCCCAGAGTACCCCCCACAGGACCCCCAGAGGGACACAGTTGAATGCCTTCTCCAGACCCACAAAACACATGTAGACTGGTTAGACAAACTCCCATGTACCCTCTAGGATCCTGCTGAGAGTGTAGAAGTTATTCCTCTGTAATTGGAACACACCCTGCGGTCCCCCTTTTTAAATAGGGGGAGCACCACTCCAGTCTGCCAATCCAAGGGAACGGCCTCCGATGTCCACGCAATGATGCAAAGTCTCGTTAACCTACACAGCCCCACAACATCCAGAGCCTTAAGGTACTCAGGGCGAATCTCATCCACCCCCGGGGCCTTGCCACCGAGGAGCTTTTTAACCACCTCGGTGACCTCAGCACCAGAGATGGGAGAACCCGACACAGAGTCCCCAGGCTCTGATTCTTCAATGGAAGACGTGTTGGTGGGATTAAGGAGGTATTCAAAGTATTCTGCCCATCGACACACGACGACCCAGATCGAGGTCAGTAGTATGCCACCTCCACTATAAACAGTGTTGGTACTGCACTCCTTCCCACTCCTGAGACGCCAGATAGTGGACCAGAATCGCCTTGAAGTCATATGTAACTCTTTCTCCATGGCCTCTCCGAACTCTTCCCCCGCCTGAGTTTTTGCCTCAGCGACCAGCCGAGCCGCCTGCTGCTTGGACTGTCGTACACATCAGCTGCTTCCCACAGGGCAATAAAGCCAGATAGGACTTCTTCTTCAGCTTGACAGCTTCCCTCACCGATACAAACTGCTTGATTTATATATGCAAGCTTTATTGGAATTTTTGCTGGGACAAACAACTGTGTTCAAACCCCTGCCCCTGCACCACACTGCAAAGCACTACCAATCCCTGGCATACTTTTGCAGCATGCCCTGACATTCTGTAATGTCTTGTTTACTGAAGGATCCAAGCCCATTAAAGGCTACCAGCACCCTTCAGTGACCAAACCGTGAACTGAAGATGGCCCAGGGATGGATGCCAGAACTGCCTGACAAGCTGAGACAACAGATCCTTCCTGCCAAAAAACCACCATGGCTGTCCATCCAAAGACAAAGGAGCAATGAAAACCAGATTTTTATGGGCCACTCTACCGCAACTACAAAAACCCTCTGACTTGATGAGTTAACCTATTGGAGAGTGGGCAGAGTCAGAGAAAAGATTATAAGCACAGAGCCACTCACCCAGCCAGACCTTGGCGAGGCGAACCATACTGATCCCGGAACTGGTCTCTACCAGAGGTACCAGAACAGACTTCCTGAGGCTAGGAGGTCTACCTGGTCTTCACCGAACCAATCCTAGATCCTCTGCACCACCTAAGGATGCAAAGCCATTCACCCAAGACAGCCTCTGCTGGGCCAGGTAGGTTTCTGCTGCTCGGAAGGTGCATTGCTCTCATTGTGGTGAGCCGAGGGTACTGCCAAGTCCACAGCCTCTGAGCCTCCCTCAGGGACTGCAATGACCTGGTCTCCCCAATGGTTGACGTGAATCACTGTCGAGGTGTTGTCGGACAAGCACATGCTTGCCCCTGAGAAAGGCTAGGACCCTGGATGTTGGCAATGACGATGAGCAGGTGAGTCACTTGAGATATGGCAGGGCTTTTTATCTCTGATCAGCACAGCAGGGCGAAGGCAGCCTTCATTGCTCATGCACTGAATAATTTGTTAGTAAGAAAATAGTTTGGCCAGGTCCCTGCTCTCTGTGACAGACATACAAAGGCCAAACAAATTGTGACATACTTTCACTCAAGAACCACAGGTAAAGAAAGGGTAGAAGTGATCAAGAGTGCACTGATGGGAAGAAGATCACAAATGCTTGTCACTGATGTGGTCACATGCTGGAATAACACTTATCTCATGTTGGAACATGTGTATCAACTAAAAGTACCCATGGCAACATCAGCCGTCACAACTGTTTAAAGTGATACACCTCACTATATTGTCAGGAGTATCAAACAATTGAGGAGTGCTTGCTTGTTTTATTCCCTTTTTACTTAGAGTCTTAAACTCAAAAGTGATACCCTTGATGAACTTGTAGCACTATTCAGTACTTGCAAAGTCAGCAATTATTACCAATGATGTTGCCATTCTTCTGTAGGACACCCTTTAAAAGGTGTGCCAGACAACATGTGGCAAGTATAGAACACTTAGGAGTAATGACAATGGCCACATTACTTGACCCCAGGTTTAATTTTTTTTCTCTCTGCCAAAACAAGGCATAAGAGGATGGCTATAATTGAAATGATTTACACTAAAAACCAGCAGTGAAGCTCTGCTACATCACCCATGAGAAGCAAAAAAAGGCACCTGTGGCTCTAGTGAGATTATATATATACTGCAAATTCTTTGTCCTTGAAGTGTTAGTACTATTGTATTTCATATGCTGGTGTTGTATGATTGTACCACTTGTATTACATGGCATAGAGGTTCCTATGTTCACCAGCATCCTCAGTGCCTTGTGAGGAAGTGTTTTCCAAGTCTGGGGAGGTCATCAGCTAATGAAGAAACTTCACATTTTGTTGTTTGAGCAGCAAAGAGAGCCCAATGTCACACAGGAGAAACAGGTTGAACGCTGTTGGAACAGTGAAATTCTATGCGCAGCTAACCATAAAGGATCTCAAGTAGAAGTCCCAGAAAAAGAGAATTTAGAATTAAACTTTTCCAGGAAACAAGTCCCAGACAGAAAGCATACACAGCATCATCATTGCCAAATCCATCCATGACATCAAATAAATCAATTACCTCAGTCAGTCAAAATATTAGCATGATTATTTTGGGTATAAATCATTTTAAGAACTGGAAACAATTATATATGTGTCTGACAATAAAAAAAAAAACTTTACTGTGACTGTTACTTTCTGGTGTTTGAAATATGAAGGCTGCCACAGTGTCAAATGTCACCAGTGAGGAAGGAATGAAGCATCAGTAATGAACTTCTAGGCAAAGCAGTTGGCTGTAAAGCTTCATTGCTTCATGTGGCTTTGTTTGGCCATCACTATTATTTACCTCTTTTGAGACCTGCAGAAAGCGATAAGTTCCAAAACAGAGACTTACACAGCAATCAACCAGCTGAACACGCTAGGTCAACAGCGAGAAAATCAGAGACCGAATGTAGCTCCCCAGTAGTTATTTACAGAGCCAACACCCAGTTGGGCCATGTCACGTACGTTAAACCTCGACCTGCATAGAACCCAAAGTGACATATCCACTTTGTTCACTGCCAATGGCAGTCACGAAGGGATTAAACAAAGTTAGTTTCAAACACAGTAACCATTTATAAACACCATTAATATAGCAACAGGTGAGTTCACCTGCTTTTTTTTTCTGATACACTATCAGAGGACTCATCAGTCTTTGGAATGAAACATTTTTCTAAACACTACACTACACCCTGTAGAAAAAGTTTACTTTGTCACCTTATCAAACATTCATTGTTCAAAATACTGCCATGGATAACCTAAACCACATTTAGCTCTCCAGCTGTCTTAATTTAATCAGTGGTTTTCAAACCTTTTCCTGTACGCAGCGATCGTAAAAATAGCGTGAAAGTAGTTGTGGGCTACAACATTTCTTTTCAATTTCTAAAGTTAAAAATCTATAAATTTGCATTGAGCGCCTGTGCTGGTGGGCCAGAGAGGTCCCTTTCTGGAGATGAGGCTCCGGGATGCAGAAAATCATTCAGAAGATCGCAAATGGCAACATCAAAGTCAGAACAAAATATCTTCCAGTTTTATTATCAATAAATATTTGTACAGATTAATAAAAGAGTGGAATTCCCAGCCTCGCTCAGCATTCCTGCATTATTTATTACATGGTTGATTAAGGCGGTTCATATTTCATTTGATGAAGTTGGTTCTCTTCTTCTTGCGGCACGTTTTGGCTCTCTTTGGCAGTCTTCCTCTGTGTGTTCGTCTACCTGGTTCTGTGGACTCCTCCTTTCATCATCTTCTTCTTTTTCACACTCTATTTTTGTTAAACACATGTGAAGTTACTTGCTGCCACTTTGATGGTGCTTATACTTGATAGATGATAGATTTAAAAAGATGGATGGATAGATTTCTGTGGTTATTAGAAAATATATCTACTGCAGCAGGATGATGTGACCAAACAGAACTAAAATACCACACCGCCCATACCCCATGAGGCTCATGTATTCCCAAGATGCTTGCATTCCCCAACAAGAACATCATCCATGATTAGCGGATTAACCTCACAGACCCTCACATCTCTCTGAAAAACAAGCCTCGGGTATAAAAGGATGGGGGATAGTTGCCTGGGATAATTGTACTGTCCATCCAGGGTGCTAAAACATCTGCTTCAGGCTTATTTGTGTTTTGTGTTTCAAAACTGAAACACAAAACTCCCGTAATTTTTCACATAGTGGTTTCCGGCAGCAGAAAATCTGATTAAGCCTTTGCATATGACTGTTTTCTCTCATTTGTGATTTCAACAGATAAGATACAGGCCGCATCCACAGCTTTCACCCACCAGCAGCGAGAGACAGATAAAGGGATTTGCAATAAAAGTTGTGCGAATATAGTTTTGCAGTCCAAGAGAAATGGCAGAGATTAGAGATTTCCCCTGTTTTGTTTTTGCTTCCACACGTTTTAAAAGAAAAGACTAAATCCCTGCTTTGTTTAAAGGGCTGACGCTCGACTGTTTTAGGTTGCTGTCTGAATGGGAATTGTGCCTTATAAATACAGCTCTCTCTACAGCGCCTCAAGGCAACTCTGCCTGCAGCCTTTCACTATCTGCCAAGAAGCACATCGTTCATAATGTAAAGCCTACGCTTGATCCTATGGAGCTGAATGGTAAACGAGACAGTAGCAGCAAAGCCCTGAGACCTAATGATGCAAACAGACTGAAAAAAAAATCAACCAGAAGATTTCAGTCCGTTTGGCTGTAAACACACACTTCAGACCATCTTTGAACAACTTCTGGACTCAGATTAGAGTCTGACTGACCTTCATCGATCAGTGTCAGTAATCAAGTCTGCTTTTGGACCTTCACTCTATTGTTGCCACTTTCTTTTCTCAGAATACATCTACTGTATGTAAACATGGACTTTTGGTAATGAAAAACCTGTCATCTGCTGCCATCTAGTGTTTGTATTTATTCTATCGCATGGATCAGCAAACATACGATCCAGCAAGCCATTTTCCATTTCTGCCAAGTCTGTCTAGAGATGCAAAACATTTTTTTACATTTGAGTTTTACATGCAATATAGGATTAAATTATATTTTCTTGCTTTGATTTTGTCAACCTTTTCTTCTTGCATACATGTCTGCACACGAGTCTGAGGCCTAGCTAGCCAATCAGCTTTAAAGCCTGTGAAGTCCTTGTACATTAAAGCTCTGAAGGTTTCAGATCAGAGGACACTGAAAGTAGTATGCAAAGGAAAATATTGCAAGCTAGACTAGGAGTCTTTTGTAGAGCTTAAGTTACAATGTGTTAATGGTGGTAATTATTCAAACGGTTTAAACACCAACCAAAGGAGTCATAAGAGGGAAAGCTGTGAACAGAGTCTACTGTTCAGAAAGATTCAAAGCATCATTTGGAAAACCCTCTTTCTCTTTTAGAGGAGCCTAGATTTAGCATAGTTGCTATCAGTAGTAAAACACTTTGGACTCTTTACAGGTGGAAAAATGGCTTAAAGCAGCAAAATGTAACTGTTCCAGGTTTAGTAACCCTGAAGGCCACTGGCAACAGTCTGCTTCTGTGTTTTTTCTTGTGTAAATTACTCCTTTTGCACATTCCTTGCAGTGGCTGAAATGTTATGTGCCTTCTTTTTTGTATAAGTTTTTTCATTAATAATAAAAAATAAAGTCTCCATCCATGTTTTGGAATCTGAGAGCAGACTCCTCCTCCTCCTCCTCCTCCTCCTCCTCCTCCTCCTCCTCCTCCTCCTCCTCCTCCTCCTCCTCCTCCTCCTCCTCCTCCTCCTCCTCCTCCTCCTCCTCCTCATCATCATCATCATCATCAAAAACCTAACCCCTAGATCAACACACACACACACATGCTCGCATGCAAGTTAGTCTTTGCATATAGTTCACATAGAAAAGATAAGTAATCTCCTCTTTTTTAAAATAAATGCAACATTGTTTTAATCCATCTATCTATTGAATTACATTTTATTTATTTTCTGCCAATTCACAACATGTCATCTCAAGTCAAATTCAATCAGATCATACAGACAGATTGGTCAAAAAGTTTCCTATCTAACGAAACCCAGCAGATTGCATCAACAGTGGAGAGGAAAACTCCCCTTTAACAGGAAGGAAAACGTCCAACAGAACCAGAACCAGGCTCAGTGTGAACGGTCATCTGCCTCGACCCACTGGGGGTTAGAGAAGAATCCATCCATCCATCCATCCATCCATCCATCCATCCATCCATCCATCCATCCATCCATCCATCCATCCATCCATCCATCCATCCTGCAGAACTCTAATTGATTGTGCTGGTGAAGATTCTCAGTCATCCAGGTCATGGTCATTCCAAAAAAAGTAAAAAACAAAGCAACTGGACTTGTTTTCCGTAGTTGAAAGCGATGTTATGGCTTTCCTTTCCTGTGTTGTGAGATTGGAGGGAGGTGGTTTGGCGCTGGATAGGGTAGCTGTTATTTTCATCCTGAGTTGCTCTGCCTCTGTTTCAGCCAGATTGTTGTTCCTGATGGCCGATTCCGTGGCAGTTATCAGTTCCACGATGGGTATTTCTTGTGAAGAAATGGCAACATTCAGGCCTTTACTCAGTACCTCCATCTCTGGCTTCATCAGTGACCTGCTAGAGAGGTTTTTAACCCACTTGTCAAGTGGCCTCCTCCTGGGGTATGTTGGTGTCTAGTGTAGGTGCTGCTTTCTGTTGCAGTCTATTTAATTTAGCGCTGTTGTCTTTCTTTTGTTTTAAGGTGCTGTGCAAGTTGGACCTTATCAACAAAACTGGAAACTTCCTCAAACAAGGTTTCAGGGAGAAAACTCGACAGCTTCTGCCTAGTCTGATCTATTTTGTGAGAGAGGGCTTCAATAGTGAAGTGGGTCTGTCTTATCCTCTCACTAAGCAGTTTGTTTCGCGCGTTCCTAAGAATCTCTTCTGCCCTGTGACCCTTAACGGTAGAATTCAGTTTTAAGCTGTTGGGGGTGAGGCTTTGCTTTCTACACCTCAAATTAAAACGAAGATGGTTCCTATAATCTGCAAGTTTTCTGGGTAATTTCTCATACTCACGCCCTACTCCAAGGGTGTCTTTCCCAAATTGGCGTGCAGTATACTGGTGAAGATTCTCAGCCATCCAGGTCATGGCCATTCCAAAAAAAGTAAAAAACAAAGCAACTGGACTTGTTTTCCGTAGTTCAATTACAATCTAATTGATTGTATTCAAGATTTAAGAACAAGTTCAACTGAATCCTTTTAATTTATTATTCTCACGGAGACCCATCCAAGATCCATATTGATTTGCAATCTAATGATTTTCAAGCCTTGAACAAATAACATAGCCTTTTTACCATCTGAGTCATTCTTTTGACACTTAACATATGAAATATCCCGCTCTAGGTTTAACCGTTGGTGGAATGCCATGTAGTTCCAAACATTACCACTAGGCGGCAGTGATGGATCAGAAAGGAGCCCTTCCCCTTCCATCAGAGGGTCTAACTCTCTTTGCAACGATAGGACTAGTAGATACTTTGTTTAAGATTTTATTTTAGATTTATTTAAGAGTTTGTTTTTTTTTTAGTTTAGGCTTACAGGTCATTGAAGAACTTCAGCAGCAGCACAGCTGATGTAAAGTGTCAGGGATTGGTGAGCACTGATCCCTGTAAGTGGGGTTGTTTCTGCAGGCCCCTACAGTGAAAGGCAAGCTCTGACTGATGATTGTCAAACAAAAGTAATATAATGCCTGTTTGGTCAGAAAGGTTCATTGTACTCACCAGTTTGCCCTCATAAAATGTGACCTGTAGAGTGTGTGTGTGTGTGTGTGTGTGTGTGTGTGTGTGTGTGTGTGTGTGTGTGTGTGTGTGTGTGTGTGTGTGTATTGAGCTCATTAGCCTCATGTTTTACTATGTTTCCTACAGTAGAAACTGCACAAGCCCCAACTTGTGTGAGGGTGCAGGCAGTGTTCAATAGATGAGTTTCAGTTCAGGTACTGAATACCTTCCACTGCTGCTCAGGGAAAAAACATGTTCAGTAATGATTTATCTAATTCTTTGGCATTCTTTGGATCCTGGTTTTCACAACGGTTTTGCAATTTCTAATTTGTAACTTATTATCTTAAAGAAATAAGAGTGCGTGGCTCAAAAGTGACCATTACAGTTCAAGCACTTTTTGATGGAACCTTTGTCCAGAAATGGTTGGCTTAGTCAATTTAGTGTTGAACAATAAGAGTAAAAGTGATGTTCATCGCAGCCTATTAGGTCAAGCAACTCAATATGAGAAAATAGATGTTCTAAACTAGTATCAAATAAACAACCTCTAAGAGTCATCCTTCTGAATGACTCATGAGTATGACTCTCTTGGTGATAACCACTTTCTCACCTGCACAGTAACTGTTGCCTTAATATTAGAAGTCACCTTTGCTCATTCACCTTTCTCCATTTCCACATGAACAGAGCAGAGGAAGAAAACAGAGTTAGAGGACAACCTGCTTTTCTGTCCCAGGCATGGATGTGGTTAGGAGGTGGAGGCAGTTCTGAACTGGGCTGATGTTTAACTAAGATAAACTGAAAAAGCACCTGGCACAGTTACACGTGGGTCTGCTCAGAAACTGAAAAGGGAAGTTCCATCACTTCCTGAACATGGCCACCTCACAGAGACACAGCCTTAAGATTTTACTTAAGAAAAAGTACTCACACATTTTGCCATTTCAAAACTATAAACTGCAAAATTTCTTTCTTTTTTATGATAGCAAAAACAAATAAATAAATAAGAGACTCAAATAGGCCTAAATAATCACATTTAACTAGTTGGCTGCAAATGTCGCCTTATCACTAAACAGAGTCCACCTGTGTTTAATCTCATGCAACAAGGTAACTCTGGAGAAGCTGCAGAGATGCACAGCTCAGGTGAAAGAACCTGCTGAGAGGACAACTTTGAGGAAGAATAAAAATACCACTGCTGAGAGAAAGCCATAAAAAGATCTGTTTCAAGTTTGCCACAAGCCTTTAAACGGACCGGTGAAATTTAACACTGTGGTCAACATGCAAAATGCTGTGTGTGATTAAAAACTAATACTTTACATGGGCCAAAAGGGACAATACCCACTATGAAAAATGATGGGGGCAGCATTATGCTGTGGGGGATGCTATTCTTCTGCATGTGCTGGGGACTCATCAGAGTTGATAGAAATAAATGAAGCCAAACACAGGACAATGGTTGAAGAAAACCTGTCAGAGGCTGCAAAGGACTTGGGACTCGGATAGATGTTCATCTTCCAGCAAAACAGCAACCCTATAGGTCCTGTTAGACCTGAGCATTCTGCTTTTTTACTAGCCCCAGATCCCATGAAAAGAGATATTTAAATGTCATATATACACTGCTCAAAAATGAAAAAAAAAAAAAAAAACCCTATTGAAGTCAATTAAACTTATGGACTATTGATCTGGTCAGTTCAACAATAAAGAGGTTGCTAATCAGTTGTGACGTTTCTGGTTGCAATAAAATTAACAAGAGAGCCACTAAAGGGGCAACAGTAGCTATGTTTACATGCACAAAATTTCACGATCAGATTGAAATGTATTCGGATTAAAGATAAAAAAATAATCAGATTGTACCATTTATATGGGCACACAATCAATTAATCAGATCATAATGTGCGTGTGTATGCACCTGGCTTTATTCAGAACAGAACCACTCTGACATGTTATCAAATTTCACACAAAAAAACAACAAAGAAAAAAGTAGAACTTCCATGTTTGCTAAACAACAAAAAATAGTAAACAAAGCAGTTTTATACGAGTTTGTTTGTCTGATTTGTCTAGGATTGACTTGCACGAGGTTCTAATTATGGTTGAGTCGGTACTGAATAAATAACAATTTTGAGCTGTTTTAATGTTTCGAATACAAAGGTTGCATCGGGAGCCCAGGCGGTTTTACTTCCTGATGTATTTCCGCCACTCGGCGATGCGGAAATACGTTTACATCGGGTGCATATGTGCACTCAGGTCAGTTTGCCACGTTCAGAATAATTTGACCATGCTAATTGGATTATCAATCGACATAAACCACCCCTCATTTGGAATACAGTTTCATTCCTTTTGAGCTTAATCTGATCATCATATTGTGATTGGCTTGTTCACATGACACATTTTTATTCCAATCGGCCCTTTATTCCGACTCTTTTTGTCCATGTAAACGTAGCTACTGAGTAAACCCCAAAACAGAAATGATTCTGCAGGCGGAGGCCACGGACATTTTTCCTTTTTTTCCTTTCTCATTTCTTTTGACTTGAGTAGTTTTGAGTAGTTTTGCATTTGACCGGGATCAGTGTCACTACTGGTACCATGAGGTGATACCTGGACCCTTCAGAGGCTGCACAAACAGTCCAACTCCACCAGGATGACACAGTTTTCACAGTCATTTGTTTTTAGGGATGTAAAACACAGTTTACGTGTGAATGAGAGGCCTAACCGCATAAAACTCAAGAATCAAGAAGTTTTTTTGTCACTGCGTGATACCGTGATGCAATTTTATCAGGACGTACTCCAGTTTAGGACACACATAACAAACAATAAACTACAATAAGTGGTTGCAGTTAATCATGTAGTGAACAATATGTACAGATTTATTTTGTAAGATCAGAGCATGCGAGATAGTCTTCGTGGTCTGCTGGTACTCGCACGAGTTCCGAAAGTCAGTCCCACCTAAACACCATCCATTGTGTGTAAGCTTCTTTGATGACATATTCAAGCTTGTGGTGCATCTTGTGCAATGCTCTTAAACCTGATATGCAGTACTGATAGTTAAGAGCATGCAAGAGAAGTATGCATTCACAGTAGTGATATTGTAACATGTAAAGCCTGCAGTAAATCTTGTACAATATACTTAAACCTTAAACCTTAATATATATACACAGTTCTGCATGTTAAACCTTAACATGCAGAACTGTGCTATGTAAACTGTGCAGTCCTGATGATTAAGAGAGTGTCCAAAAAATATGCATTCACAGTGGTGATGTTGTAACGTGTACAGACTCTCCTCATCAGGGGGCGATAGCCCTTACTGTTTTAGCAAAGAAGCTGTTTCTAAGTCTGCTCGTACTGGATTTGATGCCCCTGAAGTGTTGACCTGATGGGAGAGGGACAAACAGCGCATTGTCTGGGTGGGTGGGATCTGTAGAGGTGCGTTTGGCCCTTCTCTGGACTCGTGAAGCATAAACCGAGTCCAGATCTGGCATCCCATAATTCCCTGCCCTGTCCTCACCAGCCGTGCCAAGTCTTTCTTCTCCTTCACAGTGCAGCTCCCATACCACAGAGTTATGCTAAGACACAAAACATTGTATTGTATTGTAGCCGTTGTAAAAGTTTTTCAGCAGTTTAACGGAAGGTCCAGACCGTTTCAGTTTTCTGAGGAAGAAGAGCCGTTGTTGGGCCTTCTTCACCAGGTAGGTGTTTACGGACCAGGAGAGGTCAGAGGAGAGGTGAATGCCCAGGAAACTAATGGTGTCCACACGCTGCACCACATCCCCCTGTATGCAGAGAGGAGTGTGTTCAGACCTCCTGTCGTCTATTATCACCTCTTTGCTCCTGCTGGTGTTCAGGATCAGGTTGTTCCTGGAGCACCACTTTGTCAGATTATGGACCTCATCTCTGTAGTGTATCCAATTTTCCCAGCTATCCCACTACATGTGGACTAGGCCTTCATGTCTCGCTTAAATAAAAAATGTCTCTGCCTGTCAGACAGATGTTAACCTCACCTGTTACCCCTAGCAACTTCCCAGATGTCTTTCATATTTTCACTGTCTTTATAGAGTGCCACAAACAATTACTGCTTTCCACAACGCATGGTCATGAACTTTGCATAGATAACCGTTCACCTCCTCTCACTCCTTTACTATTTTTTCATCAGTAGCAGCTGTTCTTTATCATTCCTGCTCTTCATCTTTTGGTTGTGAGTCAATTTGAACCCCCTGACAGTTCCAAACGGGATGAATGACCGAAAGGCCAGCCGAGGCAGCCAGGGATAATCTCCACAAGCACAGATATGTGTGGGTCCTTTGCAGTCGGTCACAAAGAGAGCGAGAGTGAGAATATCAGAGGTGAAGGTGAGGTAGAGCACCCCGGAGAAAGGTTTGTGTGCTCTTCTGCAGGTCCAGGCTCGCTTCAGAACCTTGAAGGCTTGGCATGTAGACACAGGCGGATCAGAGCATGCGGCTGCGGATCAGGGGAGGCTGCAGCTCAGAAAGGAAGAGCGGTTGTTTAACACTCAGAAGGTCACCGGCTTGATCTGTGGTTTCCTCAGGCTGCATGTTGAGGAGTCTCAGGGCAACGTGCTGGACCTTACCCTGACCCCAACGCTCTCATCTGTGTGTGAGTCCAGCAGAATTCCACGCTCAGTCAAAGAAAAATAAGCATTTTATGAGAGCAAATGTAAAACAGTACTGCAGGTTCTCAACAAGACATTTGCACACATGCTCACACGTGTCCTCAGTTTCAGTCTGTTTCCACCCCTTAAGCAAGATGGCTGCAGTTATTGCCCTGCGTGCCATTCTTTAATTTACCTGATCCCACTTTTAGGGCAGTAAATTAGCACAAACACGCTGTCACACAGATATGAGCACACATGAGGTCTGACTTCAGGGTAACTTCAGGTCAACGCTGTTAGCACCTCTGAGGATCACCAATTAACAAAGGTCAGGCTGTCTAACAGGCAATAATTTAAAATAAAATGATTTTCTGATCACAATTTGTTATTATATTGAATTCATAAAAGAACAAATAACATTTACTTAAAAACCAAACTTAAAAGTGGAACCACATCTTTACATACTCTGTAAAAAAGGCACATAGCGGTTTCTCTCACTGTCTACGATTACAAAATTATTTCTGTTTGCACACCAAGATTACTACGCCCTTAAACCAGGGGTCTCAAACTCAAATGAGTGGGGGGCCAATGCCAATACTGTCCGCTCATTGGAGGGCCACTTTAGTTTTGGAGAAGTATGAAAAACTACAGACACTGCTGAAAAAAGCTAAAAAACAACAACTGCAATATGGTGTTTTATTTCAAATAACGCAACAATACATATAGCAATACATTCTTAAACTACTAATGATGTACAATTAATACAATAACTAAATACATTGGTATCTCAAATGTGACAAGAGTAATGAGGCAGCCATTTATATTCATATAAGACACTGACTGGTGGTGAAAATAGTTTTTCTTAGAATTCACCTTTTTCACTGAATTAAAACTGACAACCCTTGTGCCTTCTGCTACATTTTTAATCTTCAACAAAAACATGACAAAACAACATCTCTCTGTCAAATGCGTTTTTAGCTGTTGTTGAACAACATTTACAACCTTAAATTACTAAGTAAACTTAATATTCAGCAATACATATGTTCCCACCTCTGCTATAAAAATATAATATATAAAAAACAGATGATATATTAAACATTTTGCCCATGCATTTAAACGATAAGTGCAAATATTTAAAGAGCTATTAATATATTGCACTACATAAATCCTCTCTGCATGAGTTTGGGCTTTATTTCTTGCCAGATACTTGACAACATATATTCTGCTCACAGAGCTGAGCCACTGATGGATGTTGCTGTTGAAACTCTGAGAACAGCCTCAGGATGGTCGTCTGTGAGCCTGGATCTATACACGCTTTTATTAAAGTTCATTTGCTGAGAAGAGTTGCTCATGTGCTTCCACTGAAAACCCTGGACAGCTCTGAGAAGGATGGAGGTAGCTCTTGCAGAAACGTTCCAGTCTAGACTGCTTTTCTCGGTACCTCTCTGAATTTAGTTTTCAGGTCATTGCTGCACTGCAGGACACTGGACACTTTCTCCACACCAGCCAGAGGGGATCTGCAAACAGTTTTCAATAACAGTCGTATCAGCACTGAATGCCTCTTCCACCAAAGATCCACATGCAACAATATGACTGAGTCAGTTGTCTATTTTTTTTATAGACAACTGACTCCTCCACAGTCTCAGCTTTGTGCAGAAAGCGTTCACACTTTCAAAGACTGTGTTGATGAGCTGCTCCGGACCCCGCAGCTTTAGGTTCAGGGTGTATAGCTTGTGTTATATCCACAACAAATGCAATATCCATCATGCATTTTGGAGCATCAGCTCCAAAAAAACAAAACTTCAACCCAGTTACCCCTTACTGAAGTACTGAACATCCTCATGACATGTCTTGATTTCCTCCAAAAAAGCACAGAACTGGCGATGTTGTGCAGGAGCTGGAACCAACAAACATAATGTGGTTACATTTTAAGTGTTTGCTACACAGCGCTTGTTGATGTTTGATGCAATGCAGAGTTGTTGCTGGCTCAGCATTTTTCTCCTCCTTTGGACCAGCAAGACCTCTTCATTATTTTTGCCTGTCAAACTATGCTACAACAGTGGTAATGCCCACCAGTCTGTTCCACGGCAAACCATGTTGCTCAATCATGTCACACAGCTGCTGAAATATATTTGTGGCTCTGGCGCGGCGGTATTCAACTCAACTTTTGAATTTAAAGAAAGTTGTTAAACATCCTTACAAACCTTTTTCTCTCATTATTGAAATAATTCTGGCACTCCTAACTCAGTCAGTACAGGACATGTGTTTATCTGATTTAATGTGACTGAGAATAAACCCTATGTGTAAATGTTTGATTTTTCCCCCCTTACATGTTCCACTGCCACTGGTACTAGAAGAAACACAACAATAAATGTAACGAGTGCATGTTTGAGGATTCTGGGAGGGTAAAAGCATACCATGTTAACTGACGTGTCACTTTTTGACAAGAAGTGAAAGTAAAATCTCCTTCCAACTCATTAAGCAATTTCTCCTTTCAAGTAAAAGCTTCAATTGGCATCCTGAGAGTTGGAAACATATGGCCAAGTAAACTGAAGAGAAAAAAAATCTCAATATTTAATTAGGTTTTACCTAAACCTTCATTTTCGTCCAGACAGTCCGAGCCTGTAAAGATCAATTCAGAGCGTTTAGTAAGGGGCTAGTTTTGTAGGGTGCTACAGTGCGTCCTGCATCCAAGGTGTACCCCACTTCCTGTCAGCTGACTGCTGGTGGAGGAGCAGGTACAGAAAAAGGATGGCTGAATAGAAGCGTAGTGTAGTGGTATTCCCACAGGCAGTCTCTGAAGTCTCGACTGTAATACAGTAAATTAAGGTGCCCAGACACAAAGGATGCCCAGTAGACAGATCAGACAGAATCAGCAGCACTTCACAGAGCATGATAGGAGTTACATTCTGCAGATGCTTTGAGTCGGGCTTCAGTAAGCCTCAGGACAATGTTGCAGATGATTCTATAAAAAGGTGACCTGAGGTGTATTAAACCTTCTTTATGGGTTAACTCTATGCTTCATTTATTTTCCAGCTATTCCGGTTATTCCGCGTCATCCCGAGTCACTGGTAAAAACGTGTAGCGGCTTTAAAATAGATTCTACTGCAGTGACATAATCACACACTTAAACATTTGGAAGCAAAAGTGTAATGATCACTGCTCTGACCATTTCCTGCTGCTGTTGTCATGGCATTCTGGATGCTTCCAGCTCTATCCCCTGATTGCTGGTACCTGTGCTTGGCACTATTTAAGCCTGCCTTCCTCAGTATGCTGGTGCCATATTCTCTAAAACCTTGTGTGAGTAGACCTTCCAGCATTTCCAAGCCAGCCTGCCTGTGTTTCGACTATTGAGTGTTTTTCTGGATTCATGCCTGTTGCCTTGCCCTTGCCGGTCTCTTTATCGGTTCCCAGTTTCTGGGCAACGACCCGTGCCTGCTTCTTGTCTCTGCCTCTCTATCCAGCCCTCTCTGTACCTCTGCCTGTTGGAACTTGGATTTTGGACCTTGGAAATGGACTCGGACTGGACCTGTTGGATTTCCCCTGTTGGGCCTCCGCCTTCCCTCGATCTTCCGTGCATGACTCTGGACTGCCTCTCTGTTTTTGGTGTTGTGTGAATTAACGGGTCTGGCTCCTAAGATTCATCACAAAAATCCTTTTTAATTGATTTGAAACAGAAATAGACAAGGTGTACTTGAGTTAGTCAAAAGGCTAGTTTTCATCAGTAGTCCCTGTACCTGATATCATTATGCATCAAATATGTACATTAAAACAGCAATGTTAGTAACCATAATAACAGTAATAATCAGGAGATAAAGGCTAAATAAACGTTACATTTACACTAGAAATTTACAATAACCATGTAGCTGGCCAAATTAAAATAGCAGTAGTTTTTGTCACAATCTCCAGTTGTTTTGAGTTTTGGTTTTCTTTTGTTTTGATTTTTTTTTTTTTATATTTCTTATGTATGTTCCTTAGGTTGTGCTTTCTTTGATTATTTGATTATGCTTATTTGTAGGTAATTGAGTTTTTTGGTTTCTTTGCATTGTTTTTTTTTCCCGTTTATATTCTGCACTTGCTGACATTTTACTTCATTTGTGGATTTGTTCATTCTATGTACATTTTGTTTTATTTCTGTTGGGTTCCTTCTATGGCTCTGTCTGAAATGTTCTAATTATAGCTCCTAGCTAATGTTCCTTTCATGAGGTCCACAGTAAGATATCGTGGACAGAAAAGGCATTTCAGACTGCTGTGCTGAGTTTGGACAGCCCTTAACTCGCAGTTAAAGGCAGTTCATTATGTGACGGAGACACATACGGATGATTCAAGTCAAATCTGGGCCTACGGCCTTCCAAAAAAGAGCTACATATTACATATTACGGAGATTTTTGTTAATTTCTGTGTTTATATATCATGTCACGCAAAGATTGAGGGGTTCCTTATGGCTCCTTAGCGCCAGTGAAGGACATTGCAAGCTCGCTACGCTAAAGGAATTGTGATAGGAAGCATACAGGCTCCTTTTCTACTCCTTTCCTTACTGAGCACTCTATTTGGACTGCACTTGTTGTGGCGAACACTGACATACTTCCACTTTGGCTAAAGAGTCCTTACCAATTAAATCTTTTCGGATGCAGCCCCTAGTCCAGTTCCTGAACTTCCTGCCATATCTCCTTGTGTGCTAGGCATTTTGTAAGTTTTCTCTTTGTTGTTAAACTTTTTGCCACTAAGACGCTCTGCACTTGGGTCCTATAGTATCATGACAGTTTTCATCTCAAGAACTACCTACCATCGTCTCAAAATTGTATTCATTTGATTGCAATTACCCAGGAGAATACAAATCCCAGGTCCAGAAATATTCTTCTATTTGAAAATCTCTGATTCCTCGCTTGTTAGCACCGCTGTTTTTAGTATTTTTTTCAACCTCCTTTTGTCAAAAGAGCAACACTTAGTCTCCTGTGACAATGCGTGTCCCTGAAGCCACCTCAAATGGATCTTTGCACAATTCCTCTCTAGATAATCCAAAGTCCTGGATTCTCTCTGATGCTTGCTTCTATTCAGCTTAACCCAAAACCTTTCTATAGTATTTATATCTGGGGACTGAAACAGTCTATTCTGTGTAATGAGCCATGTCTGTGTTAATTTAACCACATCTTTTGGATTATCTTGGTGATATTGTCCTAGGTTCACCAGTTTACTTTCCTTACCATCCTGCTGTGCGTAGTGATAAGATAAACTTTGGTCTTCATCCAACTTTCTTTGTCACACTTCAAATATTGTTTAAATGTATTCATTGCTCAGATTACAGATATGGACAAGCCTTGACAGGCAGCTACTCTTCGTAGTCATTTCCTGACATATTTATCAGCATACATCTTCTGTAGTTAAATTAAGTTTTGTATTTGTCTTTCCATTTTGAAGAGTGGCAATAAACGGGCCTGTGTGTCAAATTTATTTATTGTCATTCTAGCATCACTATAGAAAGAGAGGGTGCCTTCAATTAAAACAAGTCCTAACTTGACAGTAAACCCCTTTATTCTTATTTTGAAGCTGCCCACATGGACAAGCCACATCCCAAAAGAAAATAAAAATATATGGAGACAAGACATTACTTGAACGTTTTATCCACAAGGGCTGTTATACTGTGGATGGAGCAGTAGCATCATGCTGGCAAACCGTTTCACTGCCGTTGGTACTGGTGCATTTCTCCAACTTTACCTCATATCATCTGTTAGGGGGTTGTAATGTGGACACAACCAGATGATCTGAATACACACAGCAAAATTGGATTTGGAATGGACAAAGCAAGCCAAGATTAAGTTTCTGGAATGAACTTCCCAGAAAAAAAAAAAAAAAAAAATCAAGCTTGTGAAAAATTGTCATGTGTGCTTTGAATGTAATTGTTCAGAGAAAGAAAGCGGAGCTACAAGTGACACTTTAGCAGTAATGAGTTGATGAATGGAAAACGGCTTGATAATGTGAGTGTTGAATAAAATCTAGCAACTAGGGCTGTCTAATTAAGCAAGTAGTACGATTTCTTTTTAACACTGTTAATCTTTTTATGATCAATAAACACATTTGCTTCCATGCTTTGTGGACCTCGTCTGCGCTTTAGTTAACATTATTTCTGTTTCAGTTGTTTCTCCCTTTTCTTAAAAAGTGAAGAAGACAGCTCCACTCAGTCCTGTCTCCTATCCTCTCTGACGCGGTGCACTGAGAGCAGCAGTGGGCACCCGTCAAATGTGGCTGAGACAGAAAGAAACAGAAAGACCTGCTGACAAAAAACTAAGCAAAGCATAATTTGACATGCAGTTCATTGCTGACGATACACTAAACTTCTTTGAACAGATAAAAACAAGAAATTTTACTCTAAACAGCATTGTTAAAGTCTGTTCATCTAAAATAATATGAACTACTGCAGACTATGAGGATTGGGTGTGCTGGGTGGCGTGAGGCACCAGAAAGCATTTGGACTTATGGTACCCAAATGGCTAGAATCATCCCTGCCTGTGTATGTATTGTAATTCTGACCCAGCGTGGATTCACAAACACAGATAAAACTTGTGGACCTACTTATTTTCTCAGAGATAATAGTTGTATATTGTGTTAATATTCCATTGTGGAAAAAGAACAATTTCAGTAAATAACAAAAAAGAAGCAAATAATAGGGTCTTCATGCTGATAATCGGTTGGTAAAAAAAAATCTATACATTAAAGGTGCATTGCGCAAATTCCAGGGTTTTTGTTGACGTCTGCCCCCTCTGGTGACAAGTTGAAATAACGCCAGTGTCATGCACCTGCATGGGAGAGGAGAAAATAAAGGCTAACCGTTAGGACTTCAGAGTTTTATTTTTTAGAGGCTTAATGTCTTCTGAGGTAAGAAAGTTAGAAATAAAAAATATATGTATTATTTTGTGATGTAATAACATATAGAAATAATATTTTATTTTGAGTCAATAGTATTTTTTTAGGGGAAAAATATAGCTATTTTTTTGTTGGTCAATAAGAGAGAGGCGGAGTGGCCATCGGGAGCACCTTTATTCTTAAGATGACCTGATCCATCGGCCTGGTCCAGTGCGCTCAGTGATCTCCAAGGTTTGGGTCGCTTATGATAACAAACAATCCATGCCTCCATGCGCTGGCTCACTCGGGTCTCTGCCAGACAGATTGCAGCTGCGAAAGGCAAAAGACTCCTGTAATTTCCTGAGGAGGTTGATGTGATCTCTGTCACAGCAGCGCTGTTGCCAGCAACTTTTCAGATCTCTGCTCCACTGATTTATTCACTTTGGAAAAAGCAAGTTCTCGCCTTTTTTCTGTTTATTTTCTCAGAAGGTAAAAGATCTCTGTCACAGCATCTTACCTTTTTTTTTTTAGCAAAAACAGGACCAACTGCTGGTCCGTTTTAATTCCCCGGACAGAACAGAGCTCGCGCCATTCCTTGAAAACTGCCCTGTTATTTACTCCGGTCTTGTTCCTTCGTCAATCAGACTCCAATTTTGTCCTTTTCGTCGCACCAGAGATATTTTTTACTCTTTTGAGGACTCTGTGTTGGGGTCTGAGAAGAGCTTGTTGCTGGCCTTTTGTGAACCATCTCTAAAACTTTCAGTATTCTCTAATGTCTCAGTGGCAGTGGAGACTCTCAACAAAGTAACAGTTGAACAAAAGTTCGAACACTTTGACTGAGAGCGCGCAGCGTGACACACATGTTGTGTGTTTTTTCTATAGAGGGTTCTCGAATAAACCACAATTGTACTTGAAGACGATCTTTTATTACGGGCACATCATTACCTTGTGTGACTCAGGGATCTTGGAACAACAGCACCCCTTGGTGCACACTCTGACTTCTACAACTTAACATGGTCACATGCTTACCCAGAGGATTCGGCCCCGATCTCTCTCTCATAAACTGACTAATGGGGCCTATTGAGGCAACTGTGGTAAATAGAAGCTAACTTATTTTACATGCCACGCAATTGTAAGAGCATATATGGGTAAATTGCCTTTGAATGTTCTAGTTAAACTGTTTTACTGTTTTTAATGTTCTTTTTTGTTTCTACATTCTATCCCTACTTGCTTTTATTCCTATATTTTTTCACCATGTAAAGCACTTTGCATTGTCTCTGTACTGAATTGTGCTATATAAATAAATTTGCCTTGCCTTGCCTTGCCTTAAGAAAATAAACAATATTTAACTTGAAAACTTGCGGAGCTTGTGGATAGCACCTTTAAATTAAAGTAAAAAAATCGTAAGATCAACCTAAAATCTGGTTGGGTTCAGTCTGTCCTCAAGGAAAGAGAAAGGAAAGTGAACATAAGAAACACACCTGCAATGTTAACGTAATTGGACATAATGATAGCATACCTTGAGGAACTCCAGATATGTTCAGATGTGTCCTAGTAGAGGGCCTCGGGCTTTTTCTCTTCTCTTTGTACATACTGAGGGATTACCTGACACATTTCCTCTTACATTATATTGTGTGTTCACCTCCTCTGCCTAGGCCATTTTCATTAACATCGCATAACTATTATTAGCATCCCCACAGTTTATAAAATACATTCATAGAGGAAGGCGAGTCACCTCAGTTAGCTTCTTAAACCATATTGGAAGGATAAGCTGAGTTAAGCTTCTATTATGCAGCCACTTTGTCTGAGTGTGTAAAGCTTTTGTAGATGAACGCAGCAGCCCTTAAGTGAAAAGAAGGCGGCTCAGATAGGATCAGTGCAGAAAGCCAGCCCTCACAGCCTGTAAACTGTTCCTAAAATATGTCCACATGTCCTGATGCATCTCAATAATCCAGGTAGAAAAAAAATAGTAGGTATTCTGGATAGGTACACCTTTCACTCACTTTACCATCCTATTGTGTTTTGTTATTTCATTGATTCTCATTCCTGATTCCACTCTTGTCTTTTCCAACACATTCTCCAAGTGAGCAAATTCAAAACAGGTTCTATGAGAGGATACATGATTTTAGAGAGTCACAAGACAAAGCGCTCCCCTCTCTTGAACACCTCTTTGCATCATCTATCAGCTATCCATGCTTTGCATTACTCACTGCACACATACAAACTCCGGCAGCACATAATTATCAGTGACCCAAAGAGGTTGTTGGAGACTTGCTGGAGCTGCCTGAAATGTGATCATGTAAGTCTGCGTTATTTAATTTCAGCGTCTTTCTGTGCTTGGCCAATTGTTGCATCGTAATCTGAACAATGTTAAGAGAATCCGGTCCTCTTCCGTAAAAAAACATCAACTGCAGTGAGAACTAAGTTCAACATTTAGTCTATACTGGTTTGTGGTACTGCTGATTGCTGCTCTTCTCCTCATGATGCCCCAGACTGGAAATAGAAGCTGCAGAGAGGACTCAGCTGTCTGCCACTGACCAACTAGATGTCAGCAACTCAATCTAATTTTACCAACGAATGAAAGATTGCAATACTTCAACCCGGCAAATCATTCATTTAGGTAGTGAAACATGCAGACGTGTCAGAGTTTCTGCTTGTGGTTTTTTGTCGTTGCTGGTCAGTGAACCTTGAAGAACATGCAGGTGTTTCCCTCCAGTGTAGTTCAAAACCAAACCCAGCTTGTCATGGGTTGAGGCATTAGACAGAGTGTATAATTTCAACTTTATGCAGCTGATCAGATGCTTGTATCCTCTATTAAAAGAATATAATAGAAACTATTTCAATTATCTCTGTTTTTGGCTTTACATTCTCTGCATCTTAACTCCCTTCAGTGTTGATCAGATTTTGATATCTATCTATCTATCTATCTATCTATCTATCTATCTATCTATCTATCTATCTATCTATCTATCTATCTATCTATCTATCTATCTATCTATCTATCTATCTATCTATCTATCTATCTATCTATCTATCTATCTATCTATATCTATATATATATCTATCTATCTATCTATATATATATATATATATATATATATATATATATAGATATCTATATATATCTATATATCTATATATATCTATATATCTATATATCTATCTATCTATCTATATATATATATCTATATCTATATATATATATATATATATATATATATATATATATATATATATATATATATATATATATATATATATAGATAGATATATATAGATATATATAGATATATATATATATATATATTCAGCTGCTGTCCAGAATCCATATTTGTTAGTTCAGAGAGAGATTTAAACTCCTTGGCTTTGATTCCATGTTGGTCAATTTTAAAATCTCAACCCATAATTCTTTTTCCTGAAGTCATTGTGTGAACGAGTGTGACAGCTAATGACACAGCATATTTGACCACTTTTTTAAACTTTTTAAAGTCAGAAAACAAAGACAGCGTCGTGGATGAAGGCTATGTGAGCAAACAGAAGCTGGTTTCCCGATGCCCAGGCTTCCCACAATGCAGTGCAGTCTTTATGTAACCCTTTATAGGCCCCATATTATAACAGCAGCTTTCTGCTCTGAAAGATGGCAGCTTCCCTGAGGAGATGTTCTGTTCCTATGTCATGACAAATTCCTCTGTCTGGCTGGTCAGCCAGTTCTCTTATCTTCGTTGGTCTTCAGTCCAATGCATTTCTCTCTGCAGAGTGGCTCCGCGAGCTCATGGAAATCACTGATTCTTACAGCAATACCTCTGATTCATTTAATTATGCATGATTATTACAGATGCAAGAAAATAATTTCATATTTTTAATCATCTGATTTAAAAATACACTTAATTTTAATCAGTATATATATTCAGCAGAGGACACAACTTATTCTTAGGCCTTAGGATTTGGGGTATGTCCATATTTTAATAAATTCTCTGTTTTTAACAATAAGTCGATCCAACATTATTTCAACACCAAGAACAGACAGTGCCTCTGATTATGTTGACAAAGCAGTTTTCCTTCCACTGCCCTGAATATGCTATTGAAACCTGGGTCTGTCCGAGCAGACGGTCCCCCCAGCTGTTTGACGGAGAGCAACGCAACTCACTGACCATCACATGTCCTCCGCTGTTCATTAGAACAGCTCACAGTAAGACGTTGTGTCTGGGCAGAAAAAAACAATCTAAATATTGTTTATTTCATTGTGTTTTGGTGTGCTTGTGGTGCTTAACTGGCCACTGAGCCTGATGCTACAAATTTGTTATGTGAAGTTGATGACTGCTAAAGGTTCCCAATGCAACATGATTTTATTTCTTCAAGCTGTGTTTTCCTTCATGTCTCCTCACTAACTGACATAACACATGTCTGCACGGCCCTTATAAACATACCGAGTTGTTTCAACATTATCCCTCTACTAATGGTAAAACTCTACTAAAGCTAAGGCAGTAGCCGCCCTTAGTTCAGCTGTTTTTACTAGACAGTACATTGTGCTTGCTCCGTGACCGGCTACCAGCACTCAAAAATACATTAATATTTGTATTTATTGGAGTTAGGAGTTGCTCAATAGCCCTGCAGCTACTATTTTTCTTTATCCATAGACGTCTCATCCCATTCGCCATCTCATAAATTCATAAACTTTTTTTTCCACCATCTTGGTGGTCCATCAAGCCATTCAATCAGTTATTGGGATGGGTTGTCAATTTTCCAAGTTGTGACTCTTCTCTAATTCAGCAAGAGTTTTGAAACATTATTGTGTGACTATAGGTATTTAAAAATAAATCAAAATCTAATCATTTAAAAAACAGTTAATTTTCCTTCTGTTTCTTAAACAAACATATTCACACTGAACTGTTCTATCACCGCTTCTTGTTATTGGTTTCAGTTTTACTGTTATACATTTGTTTTTACCAATTATTTCCTTAGCTTATTGGCTTTTCTGTATTCTTTTTATTTTTACTTAGTAAAAAAGTTACTTAGTTAAATTGCTTCTTGACTAAAGCTTTTAAAATGAAAGTTGAAGCATTCTGTTTAGAAATTCTCCTTTTTGTAGAGAAGTTGTTTGTTTATTCTGTATATGTCTTTAGGGCTTACCATTTGAGAACACCAGTGACACAATTTACTCCCTCATCTATTATTCTATAGTACCACACCTCACCAGGCAGGTGTTCATATGACAATGATTTACAGACACTGTTAACTTTTTGACAGTTACCTGGTGGCGATAATCAGGTGGTGCCCCGTCTTTGTAATTTTGATCAAAGCTAATTCGTTAATAATTGACTTTGACGCTTAATAGTTATTCATAGCCAAACCAAAACTTACTGTTGCACAACATCTACATGACAGACAAACAGTGTAGCTGCAGACCATCTCATGAGCACACATCAAAGTACTGAGTCTGACACTAGGTAGAGATTTAACCCCAGGCTGTTAACATTTTACATCTTGATACAGCACAAGGAAACTGTCAAAATGGGATGATTTTGCATGCCTCTGAGATGATTAACTGTATATTCTTGGAAGGAAATATTCTGTATGTGAATGTTCTTTTCTCTGTGTCTGTAAAAACTTTATGGTTATTCGGCACAAGTGCAAACTGAAGTATATTTGGGGTCATGGCACAGCAATACGGCACATCTCTAAAGGACACCGTCAACACAGGCTTGGTTTAACATATGAGGATTTTATTTAAGTCAGGCGCAAATAGAAATCACAGAACTACCTCTTGATCCGCGAGAAGTCTTGCTCAATATGGAGTTCTCCCTGAACTACGATTACAGCTCCTTCCTATACCTTCATAGAGTGCACACACACACACACACACACACACACACACACACACACACACACACACACACACACACACACACACACACACACACACACACACACAAAATAGGTTTTTATTTCCGCCTCTTTCGTCTGATGCCTGTTATTATTCAGAAGACAGCTATATAACCGGCCCAGGATGTAAATGACCTTAAAGAAGACAGAGAGAGATATCTTTCCCAAGCCCAGTACCTGCACCTGGTTTTTGCAAAAGCAAAGCCTACACACCTTTCCTACTAGAGCTGAACTTAGGACGAACTGTAAGAGGAAGTAAACACACAAGACATCGTGTAACGTCAGACATCACAAAACCTGCAAAAACACTGCAATAACTGTACCTCTCAGATTCTCGCTGTTAACCTACTCTCAACAAAAAAACAAAACAAAAACATATATAAATAAAAGTTAGATTAATATTATATTTAATAAAATAAATAATAGTTGTTATTTATATCTTACATTTATACCTTATGTGAATACATGTATCCTTTTCCACCTGCTACCTGAATCTGCGCCTCAGTCTGTTGGTTTCTGACATAAATCTCCCAAAAATAAGTTGATGTTTGTGTCCTTAATGTGAAAATGTTTATGTTGTTTGATTCTTCTTGCACAGCACTATATGTGTTGAGTGGAAGACCTGAGTGCAAAAGTTTGTATTTGGTTTATTTGAACACCAAGTGTTTGTGTTGAGTTGGAAAGAGGAAGTTCACCAGAAGCCACTGAGTGTGAAGGAGAAAAACAGCAGCTTTTTCTAAAACATACTCATACTGTATCACAATATGTACACTGGATGCTTTAAGAACTATTCACACTTTTTATAAATTATGTCTCTCGTGACATCATTCATCTGTTTTTTTAATTTTTGTTTTATCACAATCAGCTGTTTTCTCTGCCACACAGAATGATCTGTTGTAATCACTCCTAACATCTCCTAACATCTCCTAACATCGTTTTTGGAGGGAAACCCTTGTGGCACTTCCTTCATATTTGAACTTGTTGTGGCAACTTGCACCTGACAAAAAGGGAAAGCCAAGATTTTGTAACCCCCCCTCGCCCCCCAAAAAGAAAAAAAATAAATAATAATAATTAAGCTGGAGTAGGAACTAACATTTGGCAGTGGTTTGTGGATTGTTCTCCTCGAGCCAATTAAAACATCACAATTGATTAAAGTAAATGAGCCTCTTGCCAAGAAGCCTTATCGCACTCATGATGCACTAGAGAGCATGCAGTATTGTCTGGTGGAAGAAAAGGCATAGTGTTTTCAATCGTGTCTTCCAAGGAAGGCAACACTCATTTCCCTCTCTTGCCCCTTCTTGACAGGTGGGATGAGGGTGGGGGAGAACCTGCTCAGCTGCCTTAAACACGCAAGGATGACAGCAAGTTAAGCTGTAACTCTAAAGTAAATGACACCTGGAAAAACAATTGGGCTGAGACTTTGCAAGCGAGCAAAGTGTAGTTACCGATTTGAAAAGAGCAGGTTAGAGTCCTGCTGTCTGTGGTGTTGGTTGAGAACGTTTTACTGCAGCCAATTAGAATCATTGACCCCACTTGTTTTTGTTGCACCCTCCATCCTTACTGTATCTCACATTGACTCTTTAAAATAATATATTTTCTTCTCAATAATTACGGCAACTAAACACACGAGAGCCCGTGTCACATTTTTAGCATGGTTTTAGATGTGTCGTTTTTGGACCAAAATGAAACATGTTTTAGTGTTTAAATTGACTACATTGCCCTTTGGCATACCTTCCAAAGGAGTAACGTCTCTTTTACTATTCCAACTGCATTCTGAGTCTGAATATGGCTGTGAACGCCTCAGAACGTTGTCAACAGTGAAGGAACTGCTTCAGGGAGACAAAGCAACAAAGCAGATAGATCTGGGAGGAAGTTGTTGAGAAGTGCAACAGTCGTGTGGGGTTCATGTGTTTGGTTTTCAGGCCGCTGTTTGTGGCTCTGATGGACTTGCTACATTTTGGGGCCTTCATGCCAAAAGTCAAACAATTTTTCACTGTAATGTTAAACAGATGTAGAACAGGGCTACAAAATGTTCACCCTGGGCGACAATTGTGAAATGTTTTGACTTTTTTTTTTTTTTTAATTCTTGAAAAACTTGGATCCTTTTTGTGTGTCGTTATCCTCAAGCAGACATGTTTTTGCTTTAGATGCAATCTGTTTTTACTGGCAGCATTACACTCAGCTGTAGGAGTGAGGACTTTGATTGGCTAATCAAGTGTTTTGATGTTCCTGTTTGACTTCACCATAAAACGTTCATTGCTGCACTCCATCTAATCTCGGCTAAACATAATTTTAAGATTCCTATTTTAAAAATGACCCAATACGTATTCAGTAAATATGCAGTAGAGATTTGCTTACTGAGAACAAAAGCAAAGCACCAGAAGAAAATGGCCTGGTTTGGACACAGTGCATGGATATTGCCCCCAGCTTTCCTCAGAGAAGCTCTTGCTGCTGTTAGCCCTGGGTTATGTCATATCATGTAGCAGGATTGCAATTGCAAGCTTGCCAAACAACATGTCAACCTTACGCATAGGAACAGAAGGTTAAAAATTACCTACATTTTAAGAAACATTCATTAATGCGCTTACATTTTTCTTTCTACAACTGCTTCTAATGTTTCTGTCAGTTCAATTTGATGCACAACCAGAAATTCAGAAAAAACACGACAGGACAGTTGAATTTCGATTTCCATCTTATTGAGTGAAATAAGGATCCAAACCTAGACATGCCTTGGCAGTTGGTGGACAAATCTTTGTTAGCAAGCACAGCGGTAAGACGTTTGTCGTAGTTTGTCACCATGTTTGCTCCCACTGGGACCCGCCTCTTTACAGGAACTCTGTGTTCTTTGGCTTTCTTGGCTGCTTCTTGGCAACTCAAGCTACAGCGTGTGACCTTTATTACCTGCTAAGGAAAAGAAATGATCCTCTCTGTGTTTGCACTTGTATTCAATTCCCTGAATGGACTCACCGTTCAAGGACATTACCCAGATCACAGATTGTTGAGTCACAAGGCTCATCTGGTCAGTAGTGTAATGGAAAACATGAACTATTTGGCGACGTGGGTAATGTATTGAAATTTTGAGCTTGTTTTAAGAGATTTAGGAAAATGCAAAGGCTCTGATGTTTCAGAAGGATTGTCATCTAGATTTTACTTTAAACTATCAAATGAGCCCACTGGATATGGGCACAGTAGGTATATTGAGTAACATGCTGTGGCCATGTTATTTTACAAGTTTTTAAAAGCAGTTATGTTGCATTACAAAAACTGCCTAAAATAAATTAAGGTGGCAGTTTTCACAGCACCAAATTTTTTTAAAATATTTCTTTTTAGAGTTATTTCAATTACACATCTGTGTACAGAGCTATGCACAATTGTTTATACTCGTATCTCCTTACAGCCACAAACCTCAAAGCATTTTGTATGAATCTTATGTGTTGTGGACCAACACAAAATAGTGCATAATTTTGAAGTGGAAGGAAAGCTATAGATGGTTTTCAGCAATTTCATTTATTTTATTTTTTTACAATTTAAAAAAAAAAAATTGTTAACAATCTCACCTGAGATGTAGATCTTTGCAGCTGGTCCAGAATTACCAGGCTTGCATTTTGTCAAACCTCTTTCCATTTTCAGATGACTTACTGAACAGAGCTCTGTGAAATGAAGCTTTAAATATTGTGTTGATTCCACAGTATACAGGTCCACACAGCTGGACTCTATTAACTAAATATGTGACCTCTGAAGGCAACTGATTGCATGTGATTTGATTTAGTATGGGCGGAGGGGGGGTCAATAGAAGAGCACCTTAAACTTTTAGAGGTTTATTTGTAAGAAAAATTCCTCCTGCTCTATTTTGTGTTAGACTGCAACAGAAAATCTAAATTACATACAGTGAAGTTTGTAGTTAGGTTTTAATAGGCTGGGAAAACCTTTTAAGACTAAAATGTTTATGTGACATGTTTTCATTCATTAACCCAACCCTCCCAGAAAAAAAACAAGGGAAAAAATGCATCCCACCACACCCTCCCTGCATTAATAATGAACAATGATGTTGATTTTACAGCGAAAATGTAAGTAGCGAGTTGCATGTGTTTGACAGTAGCATTTAGTCTGGTGTAAAGCTTTGATAAATTGTTAGGATAATCAACGAGACATTGATGTGCGCTCGTTAAAAGCGCTATTAAGTTTGTATCTGAAGGACTGATTCATTCTGCCTCACGCAGACACTTTTGTCTTATACCTTATCTGTTCATGCTCCTTAAACACCATGTTAATGTTTAGTCAGCTCCGTTTTCAGACAGGGCCATTAAAGGTTATTATTTCTTATCAGGAACCTCCGAAGCACTATACAAACACGACAAGCTGAGCCAATTCCCTGCTTTCATGCCTAAACAGGTCAGTGCTGGCAAACCATTCCGTTTAAGATGCCCAAGCCTGATGTGGCAACCAGAAAGATCCGGCTCTTAAAACTCCCATCACTTCTTTATTTGCCCCTCCCTGAAAGTGAAAACAGGGATGAAGGATTCATTTCAAAATTATGCACAAAGTGATTCCTCAACAAGCCCTAACATATATCAGCAGGTTTTTTTTCTCTTCACTTTGGTATCAGGAGTGTCAGGTTGCTATCTTGGCATGTGAAACTTTATAAGGTTGTTGGTAATGCAGTACTACAGAACATCCCCAAGCAGGATTCCCGATAAAGCCAAAAGTAAACCTTTCACCACTTGGTTGCAGAAATTTTTATGCAATTTCAACAGCTTACCCAAAAAAATTGAAATTGTGGGTGACATGGATGAAGAAAAAAAGGGACAGAGGTGAGGAAATCTCTATATTGCAACACTAAAACACCTCTCCACAGAATTAAGACCTCAGGACACAGTAGAAATAAAGTCTGAAATGGATGGTCTCTCAGGTTTCCTTGTGAGGTTTCCAGGGGCTTCTTGACTGTACTTCTCAGTACAACTGATGAAATGTTAATGTGTAGGTGAGAAGAGTTGAGTATTCATAAAACTACTGCACGGAGGTTATGATGGTTTATCATAATGGCAGCAGCATATACTGCTTGAAGTGTATGGGAACATGCGGTGGCAGCATCTACATGATGTGGGGCCTACACTCACTGGCATGATTTGTTTGTTAAAAACATTAAGCAGGACTGACCAAGCTGTCCTTATGCCAACCTGACCTTGCCAAGACTTTACTTTATTGCGGTGACTTACTTTACTTTAAGGAAGTTACTGCAAAGTAAGGTTTGCTCGTTCTCATTGTGGTCAGCCTTGGTGTATCAGGAAGCAGTGGGTGGTTTAGCCTCTACACCAAGCATCTCTTCACCTTTAACTTCTTCTGGATCCTCTCAACTATATGTCCATAATGAATATAGCCCTGTCGCCCTAACATCAAACACGATAAGGGTCCTGGTGAAAATCTTGCTGACCCACCTTTTTCACCAAACAAGCACCTTTCAGAACCCTCTGCTCTTTGCTTATTGCTAATTGAGTTAGAGTTGAAGTTTCCTTCACACATGTGCTTCAACAATCCCACTATCATCTGGAAAAAGCAGGCAGCAGTGCGAAGATCGTGTTCTTTGATTTCTCCAGTGCATTTAACATAATTCAGCCTGATCTGCTTTGTTAAAAACTCCAGAAGACTCATGGGGAGGCCTCACCAATCGAGTGGATCAATGATTACCTGACAGACAGTCATGTGTCTAACCAGTTGGTCATCAGCACAGGAGCACAACAGGAGCTGTACTATCACCATTCCTTTTCAATTCTGTGCACCTCAGACTTTCAATGCAAATCCCAACCCTGTTATCTCCAGAAATACTCAGATGACTCTGCAGTTGTCTGGTGTATCAGAGATGGACAAGCAGCGGAGTTCAGAGAGCTGGTGGACCGCTTTGCGGCATGGCGTAGAAACAATGATCATATCTTGAATGTAAATAAAAACAAAGATAAGGGTGTATAATCGTAGATTTGAAGAGAAACAGGATTAGGTAATAAAAAACACATCCCTTTCACGGATGAAGAAGTAAATGTGGTGAGAGAATATAAATACCTTGGTGTTCACCGTAGCAGAAGACTGGACAGGAGACCGAACAGTGAAGCCATCTGCAAGAAAAGAGAGAGAGCAACTGAACTACTGATAGAACTTTACATCCTTTGAAGCAAGACACGGCAGGTATTCCAGTGACATCAGACAAAGCGACTTAAAACGAGCCAAACACGTCGATAAAGAAGGCTGACTCTGTTTTTGCAAAACTGATACTACTTTTAAATTATATGCAACTGCTGTAATGCAATTTCTGGACGGGTTTGAAACAACTGGAGCACCTTCAGATGCAGCAGATCAAAACTTTGAAGTCGGACTTAGCTTCATAGAGAAATTGAAGATGTTTTTAATAATCAATGGACTGAAGTTCTGTGGTGCCTTTCTGGTCATACTGACTAATCAAAGTGCTTTACATGTGAGCAAATCACCATATCTCATTTACAAATTTGTACACATTAATTCACCGATACACAGATTGATAGGCAACTTGGGGCTAAGTGCCTTGCTCAGGGGCACATTAACATGAGACAGGAAGAAGCTGGAATCAAACCAATGGCAAGACAATTACTCTTCCCATTTTGACACAGTCGCCCTGTGATGCGTTCTATGATGCACGACTGAGGATCTTTCCCGGACTCAACGCTATATCTTTTACCAAGAACAGGTTGGAGGTCCTTAATGAGGTGAAGCGTGTGTGAATACCACCATCCATCCCCACCACTTTTTATGTGAGCATTGATGAGAACATTCTGACTCACTGCTTTACATCTTTTTGTATCAATGAAAGGTTTAATTAAGCAGACAAGCGATTTTAGATTTAATAAGTCATGTAGCAAACTTGAATAAATATTGATGGTGGGCATATTCCATGTGGAAACCGTATTTTGCATCAAAAGTGCAAGTGTAAGGTTGCACTTTTGTGTAAGGTTTCTAAAAAAATAAAAAAAAGTCCTTCAAGGAAGGTAAAATATGAGAAAACTTGTATCAAAAATAAAATTAGAATACATTTGGAAGCTACAGTTAACTTTGTTTTATATGTGTTTCGTCAATGTCAGGATTTTACTAAATAAAGGTGGCTGAAATACACATATTTAGTTATAGAAAGCCGCTACAGTATCTGCTGTAGCTTTATACGGTAGCTCTGTTTTAATTAAGCTAGCCTAAAGAAACTCAGACCCTTTAAACACAAACACATTAAACAAAAGCAGACCTGCAACATGTTCAACATCGGTCAAAGCACAACCAGCCTGAGAAAAACGGGGTTTTTCCTACCAAACAACATTTAGAGCAGTTCTGTATGAATAGAAACAATTAACCATTCGCCAAGGCCCGCCCCCCATGGTTACTGTTGCAATGCCTAGCAAACATTGATAGCCGCCCACATATTGCCATAGATTTCACAGTGATTTCAGTGAACGCTATTTAGAAGGAAATTGTTTAAAATTTTTGGATTAATGTCTCAAAAGTATTAGACAGGACCAGACAGAAAAGACTGCAACATGCATATAAAAAATATATTCACAAAATCATTTGTCAGCAGAGTAATATTGATGTGGAGGACCTAAAAATTGAAGCAAGGGCTCACTGTTCATATTGCAAGACTTAGCCACCCCACGTCTTGATAATTCACAAACATTCTGTTATGCTAGCCGGCTGCTTAATATGATCTTTTTGTTTATAGCGCTCTGGGATATTGTTCGCACATCGTGGGTTTGTTCTGTATGCGGTGCATATCTACCTTACTTAATGTTAAACATATATATATATATATATATTTTACTGATTATCTACAACTGTCTTGTAGCCAACAACTGGGTGCTAGTTAGCATTAGCATCTTATCTTGGAACAAACATGGTAGTTTTTCGTGATCTTCGATGGATTCAGCTGCTCGTGGGTTCTTCCACACTGCTTAATTCATATTCAACATCTATCTAGGTCTTGGGTTTTGGGAAGGCGAAAAATTCAACAATACCCAAACAGGTATCTTTCATCAGACTTGCAAGTCCTGTACACACACCACCTTGGCATTTTGTGAAGGAAGTGAATTTTTGCCAGGCCTTCCCCTCTTAGTTACGGTTGCTAACGTATGATTGGTCAGGGGTGGGACTCAGCGAAGGGTCAATTAAACTTAGAATTTTTAGTGATGAAGCTCGTTAAAGTGAAACAATGAAACAAAAGAAAATATTCCAGCTGTAGCTTTATAAAAGCTGGACAAAATTACTCTAGATCAGAAACCCCCAAGGATACTCAGCTTATTTCTTATTAAGAACAGAAATAATTAAGTACTGTGCTTCTATGTTTCTGTATGTTTGTTAATGTATGAAAGATGTCTAGTCAAGGATTTACATAGCTTATTCCTTTGTTTATGTAATGTTTGTTAATTTGTTTGTAATATTTCCCTCTGAAATGTTTTTTTCTGTTCATGCATAGCACTTTCAATCATCTTGTTACTCAAAAGTGCTATATAAATAAACTTGCCTTGCCTTACCAGTAAACAATCAGATTGATGTGTGAAACATAATTAGGATAACAGATAAGAAGGAAGGTAAAAAAAATCCATCTTTAGAGTTTCTTTTCCAATAATTTTTTCCTAATGGCAAACTTGTTTCTGTGTAAAAGAAGGAAAAGATGGAAAAATTCATCAGAGACTCACATTAAGTCCACAATAACAGAAACTAAAATAAATGGCCTTTTTGGTATCAAGAGAATGTAAAATATAAATGAGAAAAATATTTTAATGAGCTTTTCAAAAACAATGTATTTCTAACCCTATACTAAGGCCTCTTTTGGCCTAAAACATACTAGCAACTATTCAGCGGTGTTCACCCTAGCAGAAGACTGGACTGGGGACATTATGTTAACATTAGCATTAGCTTCACTGCAGGTTCCTAACACATCAACCAAACACACTCATTGGAGCAAATAAAAGCACAAATGAGTCTAACTGCACTCGTTCCCATTACTTGTACATTTTTCTATCAGTCATAACTGGAATTGATCAATATTTACCATGTTAAACAAACAAAACGAAACAGCTTAAGCTCAGCATTTTCCTCAGCCCACTACTCTCTTCTTCTGCTGTGTCGACCACACAGTATACTACCAACCGACACCCACTGGTGGTTTATGCTTGAAAGACCAACTCAAAATAAAAAGTTTTTTTTCTGTTACATTAAGTTACGAAACAAAGGGCAACAAGGGCAAAAATGAAATAATTGAAATAATATTATAATCATATTAATGGGGATTACACCCACATATCCCACAATACATTGTGGTTGCTACATCACCCTTTAAAGCCGATACAGAGCATGAGAAAAAGGGTGTAAATCAGGGGCCCGTTCTTCGTACGTTGCTTAAAACATCCGAGATCAAATGACACATCCAAGATGATTTCATCCGGCTAATCATGATCCGGCTAATTGGGTTCTTCCAACACACCTGTTGTTTATGATTAGTATCGCTGGATTGAGTTATCTGAGACAACTGCGCGTTCATGCGTTTGTTTAAAAGGGGAAATGTATCGATAGTAGAAACAATGATCAGCAACGCTGCTATTGGCTGTTCAGCATGGCCAAAAGAACGCCCACAGTTTTTCTCCCAAGCAGAACAAGAGCTTTTAAATGAAGGTTATGCTGAATTTGAGTCATTAAAACGACAGGGAACACCTCAAAGTCTGCTAAAGCCAGGAGAGAGGGCTGGCAAAAAGTAGCAGACAAATTAATGTGTAAATACTGTCCATGGTAGATGTTTATATCACTTTCCACAGTATGAATTTTTGCATTTTAATAATTTCATATTTACTTTGTTCTTTTATGTCAGAGCCTCCATGGGACCCACTAGAACATGGGGACAAGTAAAAGTGAAATACAAGAATATTCTAAAAAATTGTAGCCTTTAATTATTATACTTTATTTTAAAAAGGCACTTGTTATGGCAACAGATCCAATATTGGTGTCATTCCTCAGACACTGGAAGTAAAGGACGTGTGCAAACTGGAAGTTTTAACAAAAAATTCATTATCTCTAAAAAATTATGCTTTTCCTTTTCCAAGTCATCCACTGTTTACACGGTAAAACTGTATTGCTCCGTGTCTAAATAATCCATCCATAGTTTTTTCTAATACAATATACGACTCGACAGGAAGCAAGCCTTTCAAAGTAAACTAAACTTCACAATAAAATGGCCCGAACAAATCTTATTACTGAATATGATAAAAATAAAAAGCAAACCATCATACAAATAACTTAAATATTATCTATTTATGGCTCTAACACCACTTTCTCCTCTTTAAAAGCCACTGTTAAATGATGTGTTTGTCTATTTATAACAGCTACCAAGAGAAATCTCTCTACAATTACACTGTCGCGCTGCGCTGAAGGATCCTGTCTATTGCGCAATATGCAATTAATTCGAAAAAATTATTCTTGAAAATGGACAAGGCTACGAATGACTTCCCTATCTCCTCCACTTCTAAAGCTGCAATCTAATCCTGTTTACATGAAATTAGCCTGCTCTCGAGCAGTCTTAAGCTTGAGCACATGTTGCTATGACAACAAGTGCAGGATGTCTTTCGAAGAACCAAACAATCCAAGATCATGCCAAATCGTCAACAATCAAATCCAGCTAACTGAGTTAGCAACGTACGAAGAACGGGCCCCAGGGTTCCACACTGTTGCTTTAATATATAGTTGTTTTTTTTTTGTTTGTTTTGTTTTTTTAGAGTTGTCACAGCAGGGCTCCTATCAGTAGTTGGCACCCAAGCCAACCATTCATGTGGCCTATGCAAAGATAATTTTTTAAAAGCATATAAAGGTAACTGTTTTTGTGGACCAAGTTCTGCATTCTCTGTTAAAGTTAATTGCTCATCCATTTCCTGTCATCAGAAATATCCCTGAGTGAACAAATGCTGATCTTGTGTAAATGTATTGAGCACATTCATCACCTTTTGTCATTAAGATATAACTCCAGCGCTAAAACTAGCCAATGTTGACCATCTTTCCTGGATACATGACACTTACTTGAAAGACATTGTCACTTTTTTCTCAGCTAACCAATTCTTCTCAATCGGGACTTCTTCTCATTCCTACCTTGCATCTCTAATAAAATTATAAAACTTTGTTCTGTATTCATTTACTTCATCTCCACTTTTGTTTAGTTTAATTTGTTTCCAAAGTGCCTCTTGGGCAATAAATTAGAGTCCATTTGCATAAAAGCTGTTCTATCACTGCTACATTATTTCAAATATGTTCCAGCAATTTGCTTACAAAAATCCTTTTCCTCAGCTCTGTTTCTACCATATTTGTCCTCTGCTGTTTTTCTTCAGCTTGTACTGTATGAGACTGAAACTAGATGCAAGGGGGAGATAGGTCGTTAGAGAAGCTGCAAGGTCCCTGGGGGACTGTTAGCTAGCTCCAGGCTGTTATAAAGCACGTCAGTCATCCCGCCACTTTGATTTTCTTCAGTTTAACTGTTTGATATTTTGGCCAGATAAACAGTATGCACTGGGAGAAATGTAAGTACATCAAACTATTATTGCTTCACCTTTGTAATGTACACTAATGTTTTATAGCCATTTTGTATATAAGAGCTGAATAGGGAGGAATCCTTCATTCTGCTTCTTTAAAAATATTTGACTTTGTATATGTGCTCAGTAGAGAATGACAGTCTAATAGGAAGTCTAATCATCTCCTGATATCATGTCTAATCAAAATAATTGCAGTTTTGGTCAGTTTTGAAGAATGCTGTTTGATGAATCGGTAGAACAGCATCTCGTTAAACAACAAATCATTATTTTTGTTACATTACGTTGTCGTTACTTCAGATCCACACACTCCTGGGATATTGTTGCCGAACTAAATCAGAGAAATGCTGATTCTGAAATGTTTCTGAGCCGTGTTTTATCCTTATACTGTTCAATATTAAATGAATAGCCATACTCAGTGGGCTAATCAAAATCATCATGTACATCTGTGATACTATCTGGTTAAAGTCCATCCACAGGCATGTAGATCCCATCCAAAGTACCACACACACACACACACACACACACACACACACACACACACACACACACACACACACTCACACACACAAACACACACACACACACACACACACACACACACACTGTAAGTGATTGTGATGGACGGCATTAGTAAAAAGAGAAAGAGAGACATCTTTTCCTGTTGTGGAACAGAGTTGGGACCAGTGCCTAAGCTGTTGCGTGCCACCCTTTTGAAAAGAGGAAGGGTGACTTTTTAAAGCCGGCTGCATGTTGCCATTGGGCTGTAATCTTGATATGCAAAATGCTAGCGTGGCCCCCCACCGCAGTAAAAGGCTGCACATCTGGAGAGCTTCCTCTTTTGTGTTGATTGAGTCGACGTGCATGTACCGTGGTGATTGTTTGCAGGTGTGAGCTCATGTGGAATTGTCTTAAACAGAGAGGGAGATAAACGTCAACAATACGTTCTGCTCAACTGTGCTCCAGCTCAAATTTGTTTCCCAGCACTTGTCCTTGAGCATGAAATGTTTATACTGGGAGCTTTCTTGCCGTTGAGCTTCTTTGACAGTAAAAACCTAAAATAGAAATGAAGGTAGAAGGAACTAGATTGCTTCTTTTTTTTTTTTTTTTTTTACATGTTTTTGTGTTACAGCTGTCATAATCCACTTGCCTCAATAAGCATAATAAGGGGTGGGCTTATTTGAAGCCCACCCCTTCAGTGGTTTGCGGATAACTACTGCTACTTTATCCATTTTAGCTGCAGGGGTATCTCACTCATCTAGTGCAACTCCATAGGTTCAGCAACTACCAGGGAAGTAGTTGAAGGAGCAATAAGTAAGATATTTTCTGTAAAATCAACCTAAATCATTCTCATCTGTCACCTGGGATGGAAGTAACATTCCCTATAAATAATTAACCTCTTTCCATCAGCAATGTCTTAGTCAGGTTTTTCTCCTTTCAAACCTAGAGTTATGGTCCGTAACTAATGGGGGAATTCTCAAATAACGTCACATTTTCCAGAGACAGTCGGTTTCCCAGCTGGTCAGACAGGGAGAGTGAACTTTACATTGCCAACAACCGCAATACTAATAAATTTTGGAAGATCATGACATCCCAGGAGCTTCATTTCAACCTGCTTCAATGGAGAAACCCAGCATAGAACAGCTGGAATGTTGGTCGAAATTTAGAGGGCTCAAAATGAGCAGAAAGAAAGCAGTATCAGTAGAAAGGAAGGAGAGACTGTTCTGTCCTCTCTCACAACGGATCAAACTCCAGGAAAAAACCAGCTGAATTTGCCTAAAATTACAGCTAATACTAAGAAAAAATATGCGTATTATTGCACAATAGCCAACTCAAAAATTACAAGTGACTTTAGAGAAAAACAAGCACAAAGTTGATGATAGTAAGTGGACTAAATGCAACACTGAAGCTCACATGAACAGCCCTCATGGATTATATGAAGTTTTAAAGCCGCTGAGAAAAAGCCAAATAAACGTAGCCTACCTGCACAGATGCTGCAGTCGCTGGTATCAGGTCTGGATGTTCAAGTGTTGGGTCCTACCACCAAGGAAAGTCCTCTCCGTTACAAGCTCATATCCAACACTGACATTTCAGTGTCGGAAAACCTTCGGGGTTTTGGAAATCAATGGAGAAAAAACTCCTTTCATATGACCATGATCACCAAATCACTAGTCACTCCAGCAGATAGCAACTGCAGCAGCGATGTTTTGTTATTGCCATATTATTGTCTGTTAAGGTTATATTCAGGACAGATCTGTTCACTGTTTGACTCTAACAAGTAAACTATTAAAGCATTACTGCTCTGCTTGTATGACCACAAGATGGCCGCGATGCATGCATGTCATTTGAGGAATGCCCCATTCGGTTCAGAGTGTAGCCCATGTTTACTTCCTGGTTCCTGAGCCAATCATGTGATCTTCTGGTTCCCAAAACAGCGCGGCATTTGGTATTTTATATTGGCAAAAGATCAGCAGTCTGCAAACATGGAAGCCAGTAAGAGAAGCGGACAAGAAATGGAAGAGAATACAACGTCATAGACCTGCCCTGTGGAAATCAAAATTCAGTGCAACAATTGGTCGAGTAAATGGCGGGTGTCTGTGAAAGGCATTGTTGTTCTGAGGTTTAACCACTAGATGTCATTATTACATATTGTTCCTTTAATCAAAAGGGACAACAACAAACAGTGTGTTTTGAAGTAATGATGTAATCTTGAGAATTGGTAGTGTTTGAGGTTGTATATGCAGTTAAGCCTATAATTATTAGTACAGCTGACAGAGTTAGATCTAAACTTACTTAAATCTGCTTCTTGCTGATCAGCATTTTCCACTAGTATTTTGACAGTTTATCTTGGGCAAAGAATGCCAAGTCTTTCATAGCCTCATTACTCTAATGTTTAGCTTTTTTCACTAGGGGATATAGTTGGCCACATTTGATTTGGGTAATGGATGTTAATTTCAGCTGCCTTTCTTCTGGTTTGCAAAGACAGAGCGGATAACCTAATTTAATAGTCTAACAACTCAGAGGTTCACAGAGCTCAACTGCTTGCAATTTAGAAAATTACAGGGAACACTTTTTGGTCTAATGTCTTAGTAAGGCCCAATCTTGTGATCCTGATTGAATGGTTGTCCAATGGCCAATTTTAAACTGTGTTTATTGTGGGCATTATTCTGGTGCTCCTGTGGCCTTGTAGAGCACCATTGTTAATTGCAGCAGGAACATGGTTTAACATCTGCTCAACCTGGTAAACTTCAAAAAGCTGATGCCAACGTTGCTTTAGCAAACGTTGCATATTCCCCAACCTATGATGACGTATTGAAAAACATGAATTATGATGGTCCAAATGCTCAAAAATTAAGAGTATGTTGTGGAACATCAGGTGCTGTTATGTTTTTGATGTCTATGTGTTGATCTGAACAATGAATATGCACTGATATTCCTGGTTCTCTGCTTAGTCAGGTCTAGGTACATTAGTTTTCCATTACCTTGTTTTTTTTTTTTCCTGCTAAAGAATCAACAATCCTGTTGAAATGAAATTTCAATGCCTTACGGATGCCCCCTACTGGTAGGGATTTTTTCCTCTAAAAAAATTATTTCTCGACATGGTATATTGATTGCATGATTTAGTTTATTAAATCAAAACTCCATCTGACATTTAACTTGACACATTAACAGTATTAAATAAAATATGAACCTGTGTTTTTCTGACCTTTAACCATTTGAATTACATAGAAATGTATGTGGGTATGTGCTTGTTTGTGGGTGTGTTTGAATTTTTTACCTAGAGGTGAAAATTTGTTAGAATAGTTAGAGGAGTAGACACCCTGCAGCACTCAATACCCTAGAACAGCATGGGCCAGACAGCCATTAATTTTTGGAACATTTCAAAATGGAAACTTCTGCTGCATCATCTCTCATACTGCAAGAATCAAAGCAATTAGTTTATTTTCATTATGTAGCCATAGTGAAATTTTAGTGAGACACTGTGTCATGGTTTTGCGGCGGCGAGAACCTATGCGGCAATGAGGCGCATGGTTCAAAGAAGATTTTATCCAGAGAAAAACTTACAGGGAGCACAGGTGTCCAGGGAAAAATACAGGCTCGGGTACCGGCTTCACACGAAGGCTTCTTACAGAGGGCTTGAACATAGAAGCAGCGCAGAGGAGAACACAGAATGACCCGACAAAGGGGAAACAAACGGAGGGAACTTAAATACCAGCTGGGGATCAAGCAACACGGTGAGAAAAATCAACCAATTAAGTCCATGGTCCTGACACACTGATTCAGAATTGCAAAATAACACCCATGGGAAAACGAAGAATGAGCAATCATTGCGAAGACCCTCAAAAATGCAAACACACAGTATGAAGTAAAACCTAAATTTAAAGTTAAACTGCACAGCAAAAGAGAAAGACTTATCAGAAAGGGGAAAATACAAAGCGGCATATTCAGATAACAATGTTCAATTTTAATGTATCAAACAACGTTTTATGAGAACCTAAAAGCATGCAAATCATCTTTAGCAACAGATACCATTGTTTTGTTCAAGTCAAAAAAGACCTATAGCAATCATTTTACAGAACTATGTTCAATACTGCGCAACTGTGTCAAAGCACCCGGTAAACACTACATGAGAAGCTAAAAATGTGCAAATAGTCAGTAAAACGTTTAAATGTAGCTATTGCAGCAATAAACCAATGATAGAATTACATAATCCCATGCAAAGCTATGACCTCACTACGGGTACCTCTGGGTGCTGGTGATTATTCAGATGATAATGATTTTCAAAAGGCCATGATGGGGGCACGCATAGACTCATCAGTTTAATGAGTCGCCTCTGTTTGGTGTACAGTATGACTGTTTGCTGTGGGAATACAGGACAAGTTTCTGTTTGGTGAACTATATCTGTACCTGGCACAATATTTTACAAATAGGACTGGCAGTTGTTGTGCTGACTAACTACTGTAAATGATTGTGCAATAAGTAAAAACGGTCAGATTGTGTGAATTACCCTTTTTATTGTAAATGGATTCTCATTTTACTGACACTATGTATCTGTATCGTATAGCCTTTTGTGTTTCTATTTGATTTATATCTTTTACACTCCAGAAGATGCACTTCGGTCTTAATGTTATGGTAATGATGGTAATAAAATATTCTACACTATTCTGGATGTGAAGAAGTGAAAACTGAAGTGTAAAATTATGGTGGGTTTTCTGGCTGACAGTCTATGGCTCTCAGAGACTTGACGGGCCCCATAGTGGACTTTGTGGACTGCGCCGAGCTCTGGTTTAAATCCCTTTTCTCATAGCATTTCTGGGGTTATCCAGCCTTCTGAGTCCAGCAGCTACGGCGAGATGATGGTGACCAAGTGGATTTGGGGCTTTCAGGGAGTTCTTCCTAATGCTGAGTGGTCTTGTTGCCGGGAGCTTGTGCAGGCACCTGACCGCCCTTTGCTGTTTAAAGTACCTGTTCTACAATATCATGTTAATAGTGCGGTAATGCTTCACTATTGCCAAGGTAGAAACAGGAATAATGACATTTTCAAACCAGCTAACGTTAGTGAGCCTAGCTGTCTCTTATTACAACCAAAATAAAATAAAATCTAATTGAGAAATAGCAGAAAACCAATAAGATCAATAACTAGAATTTCTCCTGGGCTGCTTGTCTTGCCTTTGTGACAAGTCTACATCTTAAGAAATTTATGTTTAATCTCTCTAAAATGATATTCTTTGAATTCGAAAAAAAAAAAAACTGTTAACGCAAAACATCTTTCTACAACTTTGACAGCAACTAAAGCTGGTGAGGCCTCATGGCCTGTTGTGTATCCATAATGGCTGTTTCAGTGAAGTATCATAGACTTGTCCATACATGGCACAGTATCACATCTTCTGTTTATTTAAAGAGGTAGTTTTAGCAGCTCAGTCAGCTGCCGATGGAATCTCCCTTTCAGATAACCCTCAGCCTGTCATGGCGGGGGTCAAGTAGAGGACAGACCCAGCAGTGGGGTGGACCACAGGTCTCCCTCTGTCACTGAGAGAGATGCGTGAAGAGTCAGGTGCTGGATCTGGTAACTGGAAATATGCTCTGTAATAGATAAATGAAAGGAAGAGTCCTGCTTTGATAAAAGGCAATTTGAGTAATCCTTTACATTCAAATGAATGTATTTTTTGACCTTCAGATAGATTGATTCCAGGAGATAAAGCTTTAAACAGTTTTATGAGATTGTTATTATTATTATCTATTAAGCAAATTCAAACTTAACTAAGTTAGTTTTTCTGTTTGATTGGATGCTGCTGGCTAATTAAAAGCCAACACGGCTTTATTTAAGCTGCTCGGTCGGTATACACCTCCTAAGTTTACAATGAGCAGAGCAAAGCCCGCCAAAGTCATGTCAGTATAACGACTCCCTGTGCAAGCAGTGTCACTATGACTGAAGAGTTCCAGTTCAGGAGCAGAGAAGCTGATCTTTTTTTTTTCTTTGGTACAGATAAATTCTATTGAGTATGATTTAGCAAGTGATTTAAATAATTACAAGTTCCAACTTGTTCGGAATGAAGGCTTAAAGGGTATAATTTGCCACTTTTATTTGGCAGGAATCCACCGTGATACCTGGGAATTAGTCATTTAGGTTGTTTGGCTTGGCTTTTCACTGATAGCTGACATTATCAGTTGTCACTTTCTCTCATAGACATCATATATGTAGACGCGTCGTTGGGCGGATTCTGCCTATGCTGCAGATGAGTCAGAGCGTCCGCCATGTTGAATGTGGCAAATCTGCTGTTAGGCTCAGACACTTAAACAGTATTAGGGGGACTTTAATCTCAGAATATACTTTATATTTGTAATATTTTTATTTTTGTAATATTGCAAGTATATTTTCGTATCCCTTTGGCTTCTTTCTCCTGACTTTATTCTCGAAAAAAATAAAAATAACTAAAATAATCTAACCTGGCCCTATTACTCCAGGACTAAAATAGTTGTGCAAACTGTGACTATTCTGGAAATGTTCTTCCTTAATTCTCATAATATGACGTTTTTCTCAAAATATTACCACTTTTTTTTTTTACTTTATTCTCCTATGACTTTTTTCCCTCATATCAGTAATTTTATCTCTTTAATACTCTCCCAAAACGTCTGTTCCTAATCTGTGTCTATACCAGATCTTAAAAGGTTCACATGTGACACGGTTGATGTTTAGATTTAACCAATTGATTTTTATATTCATGACACATACACATCTGTAATCTGGACATATAGTTACGTATAAACACACCTATTTATAATACTTTATTTATAATACTGAAATCTATATATATGCACATCTATATGTGGGGAGGTGGTGGCCTAGTGATTAGAGCAGTGCGCTTCCACTCTGAGAAGGTAGCAAGTACCCGGTTCGATCTCCACAGCCTGCCCTCTGGGTCCATGAGCAAGACCCTAAACCCCTGATTGCTCCCCAGGCGCCACACAGTGGCAGCCCACTGCTCCCCAATGGGATGGGTTAAGATGCAGAAGTGAATTTCTCCATTGTGACATCAGTAAAGTTCAATTAGTATATCTAAAAACATTCATCTGTTCTGCCAATCTCTATCAATTAATCTTTATATATTGCTTTACAAGTGTGTGTGTGTGTGTGTGTGCGTGTGTATATATTCAGTATATATAAGCTCCATCTATATCTTTCTATCTAAATACTTAAAAAATATACACAGGGAACATACTGTGTATGTTCCCTGTGTATATGTATCACTACTTTCTGCCACCTACAATATGGCGGTGATGTCGAGGTGCAAACCGGCGCCCGATGAGGCGTCTACGTATATATGTCTGTGCTTTCTCTCACCAGAACCCTCCCTACCATTAAACTACAAACCATTTCAACATATTTAGTTGAACCTTATACAGTTGCAGTCAGAGGTTACCGTAATTGTGGTCAAGACATCCATGCTATTTTTGGACTTTACTTATTTAGCTGAACTTTTCTAACCCATGGTGAAAGGATTATACAACAAAGAATTTTAAAAACAAAGACTTAAGTGCACATTTTTACACACAGGAACGAGTCTAAACATACACCATCAATAATATTTATTTGTATGTATTAATATTTATTTTTAGCAGATAAAACCTCAAGCATGCCTTTTTTGTAGGCATCAACACACTTCTGGCCTAACTCTGGCTGAATACTTTGTGCTTTAGGCTTATTTTGGCTTTGTTTTTAAAGGTGGGACTTTTCCACCAATTCTGTTTTGACAGAATCAGACAGTCGACAGTGGAGCGATTTTCCAACTCAATACTGGGGAGGGAAACAATGGACTCATTGGACAAGTTTTATCTCTAAAGAGGTTTGGTTCAAAATGTTCACCGCCGCTGATCAAACCGACGTGTGTGTGGTAGAGGACAGAGCAACCACTGCTGTAGCCATCTATCTAAGAAAGAAGAAGGCTCCTTAAGCCGGGTTGGAACAGATCAGTCTCTCTCTCTCTCTCTTTCTCTCTCTCTCTCTTTCTCTCTCTCTCTCTCTCTCTCTCTCTCTCTCTCTCTCATACCAATACTTATCCAGGGCAGGCAGAGAGACAATGAGATAAAGTGAATCTATGATTTAAGTCTGAAAGGGAGTGAAATTGAACTTCTGAGAAAAACCATGATGAAGTGGGGCTGCGGTTCACCACTTTACCATCTGCGTCAGCAGTTTCCACCAAAATGAATGTATGCATGGGTGAGAGTTGCTGGGAGGACCACACATTTTCCCGTAATGTTTTTTTTGTAATGGATCACAACTTTTGCATAGAAAGTGACGTAGGCAAGTTTCAGACCCGTTATGTGCGTACGCAAGCTTTATAAATGAGGCACCTGGAGACTCCAGAAGGTTTTGGTGCAGGGTTAAAGTTGATATTTTCTGTGTCTCACTTTGTCAGTCAGGACATGTCCTTCATACCAACTTCAACACATACTGTGGCAATTTATTGGCTTCCTTCATGAAGTTTGAAGCCACCTGGAGCTGCGATAACTGTTATACATCTGTGGTCAATGTATATTTTACATGCAAATGGCACAAACACACAAGATTGCATCATTCATTTGTCCAGATATATTTCCCAGTTGTCAAGTGGAAACACAAAGGTGTTAGTTTTCCAAATGTTTCACAGATAAAAAGCTGAAAGCAGCTGCAGGTCTGGAGGAATATTTCTACATGCTTAGTTAGAAACCAACATTTCTGCCCATTCTGATTTGCAAAATAACTTGTGCTCAGTTAGGTTGGATGCGGAGTGTCTGTGAAAATCAGTTTTCAAACCTTACCATTGTTTCTCAATTGGATTTAGGTTTGGGTTTTGACTAGGTCATTCTAACCTACAAATACACTTTGATCTAAATTCTTCGATTGCATCTATGACAGAGTTTTGTATTGTTATCTGACTGAAGGGTGAAACTCTGTTTCCAGTCTATTTGAGCCGTTCAGAGTTTTTTCAATGATTTCCCAGCTCTGACCAGCTTCCTTCTGCTGGAGAAAAATATCCATCATAGTATGATACTGCTAAAAACACCATGTTTAAAGTACTTCTTGATTCTGAGATCATACAAGTTGCTATATATTAGAGTTCATATATTGTTATGACCCGAGGAAATTATCTTTAAAAAATTCGATGACAAAGTGAATTTTTAAGGCTTTTTACCGCAAGGCTCCTAAAAAATGTTGCGTCGGGTGTCACGTGACCGATGACATCATTCGTTGACAAGCGTTGATCTGTTGACATTGCAACAAGTTATTTCCTGGTTGCAAACTCACTTTCTCAAACACAAATAGACGGATTAAACATGGCTAAAAAGTGTGTGGTTTATGGTCGGTCAAATACCAACAAGGGTAATGTCTCCTTACACACATTTCCGAACCTGAAAAGTCCCGGAGGTGAGAAAATCCTCGCTGAATGGAATCGGCAAGTAGCCAGTAGCCCCGATTTCAATTATACACCAGCAACCCATTTCGTTTATTCTCCTAAAATGTTTTTCTCAGACTTACCCAGATCGTAACAGACACTTGCGGTGTATTTCGTTTTAAAAATCATCATGTTGTGAATCCGCATTTGAACTTGTCATTGTGTACTCCATTGTATTCTCTGTAGCATAGCCTGAGTTACATCAACAAACTACGTCATCGTACCACGTGACCCAAATTGTGGATTTTCAGCCTAGCGGTCGCCAAGGGACAATTTTTTGTCCTTAAAAAACTTTTAACGGCGCAATCACGATCTTAATGCCACACACAAAGGGGAAAAGAGGGACTTTCAGCAGAACTTTCAGCTTTGGGCTAATTTGAAACCAATCACAATTTCAAATGAAAATGTAAGCAGAAGGCGCCATGAGAAACTACAAGAAGTTAAACTAGTCAAGGTACTTCTTGCTGTTTTCCGTTCAAATAAGAAATTGTAGATTCTGACAAAACAGATGTGATAGCGGCAGCTATTTGTGCGTCCTCCTGTGCTTGTTTTGGTTAGGCTGTGGACTCGGTAGCTGATGCTTTTGTCACGGCTGTATGTCCCACCTTAAACAATATACTGCAACGTGATTGGCTTGAACCATGTCTTAGTCCCAAATGATTGAGGCAGGAGTGGGACAAGATGGATTCTCGTGTGTTTGAGAACGTGCGTTACCATGAGAATTCAGTTTCAGGCAAGGTTAGGTGCGCATACTGGAATGCATCCTAATCCTTACCCATTACAACCATGATGAAGTTTTAAAATAAGTTACCATGATTTTATTTTACCATTAGTTTTCAGTTTTTCCTCTTTGTTTGGGTTCTAGTTATGATTTGACTTTATTTATTGTTAGTTTTAGTTTCCTCCTCCCCTTCTCACTCAGCCTTCACTTCACTCCCCTTGCAGTCAGTCACACCTGCTGGTAGTTAGCCAATCAATCAGTCAGACTCATTTCACCTGCCAGCTTTCTTATTTAAGCCTCCCTCTTTTCTCACTTCCCTGCCGGTCCGTCATCATTCAACACCTACTGATGCATGTCTGTATTTGTCTCCTGCATTACTGGAATCCTGCCACCTCTGCTTCTCCTCAAGGTTTGCTCTCTGCCTACGGTTTATTCTGCTGCCGAGCTCTGGTTTCCCCTGCCGAGCTGTGGACTCTGTTGCGGTGCTCTGGCTAGCTCACTGCCGAGCTGTGGATTTTCTGCTGCCTGGTTTCAGGCTGTCAGCTCCTGCCATCATCTACACCCCTGCTCCTGTTTTGTTCTGCCTCTCCGGTCTCATCATCTACCATCCATTCAACCTCTCAATAAAGACTCTTAATTTTAGTCCCGTGTGTTGTGGTTCTGGGTTCCTCCGTAAACAAATCCTGACACTTAGAAGTTTGAGCTTGAAATGCCACAAATGTTGTAAATGTGGAAGAGCTATGTATATGTGTGTGAAGCAATGTTGCTCCATTTAAACTATCCAATACTTTTTACTCTTGTATTAACTAAATATTAAAGAGCCTGGCACCCAACGAGCAAGATAAAATGGAAATTAGCAAGGTAGTTGAACTCCAGATATTTTAGTTTTGTTCACATTTATTTGGTGGGGATTTAACAGTCATTTTTTCATTTATTTAGTGCATTTCTGGCATAAAACTTTAAATTTGCTTAAACTCACTAAATCTAGTTTATCTTAATGTCTAGCATGTATGACCCCATTCATCCAGCCTTGCCCTCTTGTCAACACAGACTTTATAGCTTTATAACAACCTTTACCTTCCTCTTCTAGCTCCTTTGCTTTCTTTATGGTAGGGGACAATCTCCAAAGCTCACATTGCTGCAGTGCAATAGGGCAGTGCAGGTCAATGCCCTGCTCTGAGGCTCTAAGGCTTTGGGCTGTACTGACTGATGGTTTTGTTGGCAGCTCTTTTCTACTTACCCCATGTTAATGGGATTGGATGATTCTGCAGAGACTCACTGATGTATCATGCTCATTTCTGCAGGAATTGTTGTGCTATAAACACACGGTCATGCTCTGACATCTTATGGCTGGAAGTCTCTAGGATCTTCTGTTTATGAGTACATATTGTTCTTGTTTGGTGGATGATGAGCTGATATTGTGTTACCTCCAATACGTTACTGCAAAAGAAGATGGCATTTATGTTCTGTTTTATACAGGTGTTTATGCAGTTGTTGCTTAATTTTATTTAATTTTATCTATCAAGAAATACCTGTTTTTTGCTTAATGTTACGCTTTCTTTTAATAATTTAAACTGGAGTGCTTTTCAGTGGCCCAGTCAAAGTTCTGAGATAGGTCCTATTGAGTTTGAGCTATTAGACAAAGAAGAATGTGCATAAATTTCAGTCTCTAGATGTGAAAAACAGAGACATGGCTCAATTCACTGACAGAATGATTGCAGAGGAAGGGATATTAACTAAGAAGGGCTTTGAATATTATTGAAGTCCACACTTTTCAGATTTTGAAAAAAAGTTTATATAATTTTCCCCTTCCTCTGCACTTATATTACTTTATGTTGATGTGTTACTGTCAGGTTCGAGGTTGTTGGTAGTGGACCAAAGTGCAGGCAAAAACTTGGGAGTTGCATATTGAAGTGAAGAGAAATGTATTCAATAATAAATACAAGCTTACAGGCAGGCAGGAAAAAAAAACAAAAAACAACAGGACCCAGGAACGCAACAAGGCGGGGACCAGAACTGGGCTAGTATAACAGAGAACCTGCCAAAGAGTTACTTACAGGGAGGAGAACAAAGGGAAAGGCAGGTGATTCAATGAACGCAGGTGAAGCAGGTGAGGGAGAGAGAGGGCAATGATATGAACAGATGTAGTAAAAACAAACCCAGAACTAAGCTATAGGCAGGCAGAAAACTAATGACAGAAACAAGAATCTACATGTGATTAACAATGTGAAAGAGGTGCAAAACATAAACAGACAGCAGGATCCCCAACGAACCTAAACCCCCGGGGATCCTGATGGTCATACAAACAAGGGGTATGAATACTTTTGCAAGGCACTGTGTAGGTTCGTGCTAGATGTTTAGAAGCTCTTTTAATGTTTGAATGTTAACAGAGCAATGCTAAATGTTGCAGCAAACCTATATTTTCGAAGCTGGGATTGTCCAGGAGCCTTACTCAGAATACACGAAGGAGCAGCCAAAGAGCAAACAATTGCGCAAGAGCATTAAAAATCCCCCCGTCAAGACAGTCTGGCTCCTTCTTGACAAAAAAGGTGGTTCCTTATTTGACTTTGGGACTTTTGTACCTGACTGGTAATTGCCTCCACTCATGAACTTGTTGTGATCATTCCAACGAGGTTTCCCTAAGGCAGTTAGAGGGGGAATTACCTTCATGTGGCCCACATGGCTGGTGGCCTAGGGGTTAGAACAGCACACTTGTATTCTGAGACGGTGCAATCCCCACAGACTGCTCACCATGGGTCCCTAAACTAAACCCTCAGCCTTAGAATACCCGTTGGGGCCACTCAGTCAGGCAGTGAAACCTGAAATTGTGTGGCCTAAGCAGAGAGAAAAATTACCCTTCCGTGGGACTGTAAAGGGAAATAATTATTCTATTAATGTGTTTGTGTGATTCTGGTCTTTCCAGCTCAACCCTCCTCTGTGGGAAGGTCTCGGCCATATCAAGGAGTCAGAGTCCGGGACCCAGTTAAGGAGCTGCTCAGGAGGAAGAGGAGCCTGGAGCATCACAGTGGCAAGACAACACATACCACAGCTGTGAGGACACCATGATGCATGAAATTGACAATCACACAGTGCAGTGGTGTCCCAAGTCAGTCCTCAAAGGTTGCTATCGTGCATACTTCAGATGCTTTCCTGGTCTGGGTTCATTACCAGGTTTGAACTTGCCAACCTTGACAACCTACTGAAAACGTAATCCACCCATTTGACTCAACTGTGTTGGAGCAGGAACACAACTGAATCATGCAGGACTCCTTGAGGACTGGGGTTGGACACCACTGATCATCCTGCAAAGCAGAAGATGGATTCTGCTTTCTTTTACAGAACGTTTTTGTGATATTTCATGTTATTCAAAATAAATCAAGTTGGCCATAAAAATAACATTTACTCCTGCACCCATTCCAAAGAAACAGCCGGTCATAATCCTATTTTAACATTAATTATCCATTAAACAAATAAGAAGCATGACATCACAATACACAGGAAACAGAAACATGACTCAGTTTGACACTGTTACACAAATCAAACATCATGGGAGATGGATTCTGTGGAACTGATGTTCACTGCTCCATATCAGTTTCTCTGCTTATACACCAACATCCTGCCTAGTTTTTGGGGCCATGTCTTCTTGTTGTTTTAACTTTAACCACCTCTGAGACTGCACTCAGTATCAATAAGGAATTAGATGACTTGTCCTTCTATCTACTGAAGGAAGGCCAACACAAATATCAGAATGAGAGCTAAAGCCTCCTGATAGTTTGTGAAAACAGAGCCTGAAATCAGAAAAGGCCAGCCTGCCAAACATGCGTCGTTTTGTGTGGAAGATATATAGCGAATCTTTGGACAAATGATGTGTGGTACCTAAAAAGTGAAAGAACAAACCCCTGTGGGCCGATCTGGTTATGAGCAGTCAGGAACCTTTGCCTATTTCGAAGCACAGAGGGGGGTTTTGTCCTTATATAATCCAGGTGTTTTTCCATGACAGTTACAGCCCTTCTGTATGTGGCTCCAGGGCTGGGCATGCAGCCCTATGCAAAATAACTCAAACACTTGCCAAAGAGCCCTCCTACTTGGTTTTTTTGCACACATACAAACAAACTCACACACACATGGTTGAGCTCCTTTATACATGCAATGTGATAAAAGATAGTGGATGGAGCATACATTATAGTTTATTAGATTATAAAACACAAGTGATTGTCTTTCAAAATTCACTTTGAAAACTTTTTTGTGAAAAAAATACAGTTTTGAAAGTTTGCCAAGTTCAGATTTTTATTTTTTTTCTTCTTGAAGGAGTGTGTGAGCATTGTTGTCTGATGGGATTTCAGGTTTCAAACTTGGTACACAGTGAAATGAGTAAAAGTCGAAACCATACAATACCATGCCATACCTCCTTTATTTATAATAAAACAACAAAGGTCGTCAAAGTGCTGTACATACGTAACATTAAAATAGACAAGTAAAACACAGACAAGTTAAAATAGAAAAAGTTAAACTTTTTTAAAATAGTTAAGATTAATTAAAAGTAATTACAAATAAGCTAGAAATTATTTAAAAAGTAATTAAGAAGTAATTAAAAAAATGAGTCAACCTCTAAGGACACAGGTGTGCTTTAAGAAGAGTCTTTAACTCTGACAGAGAGGAGGCCTGCTGGACATCCAAGAGCAGGCCATAACTATGGAGCGTCTACAGCGAAAGCACCATCTCCTCTTAATTTCTATTTTGATTTAGGCACAATAAGGAGCTGCTGGGCAGACCTTAGGAAGAAGGCAGGTGTATGGGAGTGCAGCAGCTCAGAAAGGTAGGGGGAACCATTTAAAGGCATACTATGCAACATTTTTCAGTTATTAATGTGTTCCATACCGTTTTGGATGATTAAATGAGTCATTTCAGGTTGAACAAAGGTTTTCTCGGCCGCCCTGGTGGTCTGTGGGGGAAATACCGTACTTGCAATGGCGTACCGCGCGCGAGCTATTTTTAGAAACACAACGTCACGATGACGTCACATCACGTGGTACGCAGTGGGGCAAACTCCGGAAAGCCGCCGTTGTTTCGCTGTAAAAGAGACGTGCGTTAGCCTAGGTTTTACTCGGTAAACGACTGCTTTTTCCAAATCTAAGACCATGGTTTTTAAACATTGTTGCTATGGAACGGGCAACAGCGACTCGAGTTACGCTGATCGGCCACATATGAAGGATGTTTTCTTCAAGACTGCCAAGGAGAAATGTGTACGCTTGGAACACCGGGGCGGTCGGCCTACACAACAGTTCAACCCGGAAAAAGTTACCAAATTCAAGTACATATGTAGCAAGCATTTTGTCGGAGGAAAGGGCACAACCGAAGAACATCCTGACCCAATTCCAGCGACATCAAGTAGTGAACAGGTAAGAGTATTTTGGTGGCCGACATGTTAATAAAGAAGCGCCTGCTACCATGACAGCATATAGGCTATCATGTAGCAGGCGCTAACATGATACCCTGCTACCAGGATAGCTTACTCAAAAACATTTCAAATGAGACAAACATTAAACATATACCCATTCCTGGACGGTGATTGCAAACAACAACAAAAAAAAAAAAACGTCCGACGCTGCCATGATCGCCGCGCAGGAAAAAAAACCAAAGCTTACCGTTCATCAACTCGGCCAGTTTTCCAGTCTTTTTAAGCCCTCGAACCTCAAGCCATCGTTAGAGCTGAAGGTTGGTGTGCTCTTCCACAGTGCGACCAGTAAACCGTGTGCCTGGGACATCGTCTTGGGAAAGTTTAACGGCTGTAAAGTCGGTCATATCCGTTATCCGTGCGTTCTCTCCTGTATGCCCTACCTAAGCGGCAAAAGGGGCGTTGCTCTTGAGACGGTGACGTCACGTGCGCGGTACCGCATTGCAAGAGCCCTCGGCCCGCACTCACAGGCTCAGAAGTCTCGTGCTAGACCGCGAGAGTCGGTCTTGCTTTACGGCGAGAACTCCATGTGTTTTTGCCCTGCTATTCACTATATGCACGCGCGAAAGCAACAACAAAGAACTGCGTGAACCGCGTTTTTATTATTATTATTATTATTGTTATTTTATTTAATTTTTTTGAATGTTGGCGAGGCGGTAGCGTGAGTTTGGCGAGGAGGCTGCCTCGCCAAGATAGCGCTGCGGGAAACCCTGATGTTCATACCTTCACTGTGTTAGTCATTGTTTGTACTGCCGTTTTTTTTTTACTTTTCGTTGCGTTCGCCTGTCTGCTAAGCTCAAAACAACCAAAGCGCCTGGCTTGATGGAGAAACCAGAACAGCTGAGCATCTTTATGACAGTGCACTTTTACTTTCGCCCTCTGGGGGGAGCCTCGCTGGAAAATCAACCCCGGTTGCATAGTATACCTTTAAGGGATTTAAAAGCAAATAAGAGAACTTTAAAACGGATCCTAAAATGTACAGGCAACCATCCATTGTCTTACACATCTAATGCTTGAGGGGGGCTAGTGCCTACCACCAGCTGTCAGTGGGTGAGAGGCGGGGTACACCCTGGACAGGTCACCAGTCTGTCGCAGGGCAACACAGAGACAGAGAGGACAAACAACCATTCTCACACACACTCACACCTAAGGACAATTTAGAGAGGCCAATTAACCTAACAGTCATGTTTTTGGACTGTGGGAGGAAGCCGTAGTATCCGGAGAGAACCCACGCATGCACAGGGAGAACATGCAAACTCCATGCAGAAAGAACATGGCAAGGGTAGGACCTTCTTGCTGCATGGCAGCAGCAATACCCACTGCACCACTGTGCAGCCCTACAGGCAACCAATGAAGGGAATTTAAGATAGAGGTAATGTGCTCAGAACATTTGTTCCTGTTAAAAGTTGTGCTGCAGCATTTTGCACAACCTGGTGGATGCCTCACCAACGACAAGATATGAGTTTTAGTAATCTAGCCAAGATGTTACAAATGCATGAATCACTGTTTCAAAAAAGCTGCCTTGATATAAATGGCTTTACTTTAGCTAGCTGCCTCAAATGAAAACAGTTCAGTTAACAACTGCCCTAATCTGTCTTCAAGTTTAAGATCAGCATCCATCTTAAATCCTAGATTTGTGATAACTGGCCTAACATCTCCAACATAGATAACCGAGATCTATGTTGGAGAGGTTAGATGTGCCACCAAAAACCATCACATCTGTTTTTTGCTCATTTGAAAAGTTTGGGGCCATTCAGGACTTTATATCATTGACACGTTTGAACAAAAAATCTAATGAGAAGCCCTTGTTTTTTTTTTTAAAACCTGGGAGTCATCTGCATAACAGCGGAAGGAAACCCTGTATTTCCTGAAGATGGAACCAAGGGGAGCAGGTACAAAGAGAAAAGCAAGGGGCCTACCATTGACCCCTGTGGAACACCACAGTGGAGAGGAGCAGCATAGGACACAAAGTCACTTTCTTAACTTAGAAAGTTCCCTCTGCCAAATAGAACCTGAACCACTGCAATGCAGTAGCCCTGACACTCACATACTGCTCCAAACAAGAAACTAAAATATGGTCAACTGTGTTAAATGCAGCAGTTAAATATAGAGGCACAATAATAACACAGACCCCTGAATCAGTTGCTAAAAGCACATTGTTTAACTCTTAAAAGGACAGCTTCAGTTCTGTGTAAAGCTTTGAAATCAGATTGAAAAACCTCTAATATACTATGGTCCTCTAGAAATGCCATTACTGCATATAAACCGTCCTTTCAAGGATTTTTGAGATAAAATGCAGTTTAGATATAGGCTAGTAATTTTCAAAAGTATCAAGAGGAACAAGAGCAGGTTTCTTAAGAATAGGGTGAATTATTGCCCATTTAAGATTAAAAGGAACAACAGCAGAGGACCGGCTAGCATTTTTAATTGAATGAAGAACTGGTGCAATCTTGAGGAAAACCTCTTTAAAAAAATCGAGGGGGGTGAGATTGTTTACATACATAGAAAGCATTACCAGGCAGAAACTGCATCACAATATTAGACCACTGGTTATCAGTAATTTTGATTACATTCTGAACAGTTTAACTGAACATAAAACATTTAAGCAGTAACTTTTAGGCACTAGAGGATGAAAGTTAATTTAATATATCTCAAAATAAGCTAACACTTGGGTCAAAACTTTGTTGTTTAAAGCATGGTGCTGCTTTAATATAGGTAGCAATGCTTCATTACTTGTTAATCCACTATGGCCACTGTTGTTACACCAATGACAATAATGCTGTTCTACACAATATTTTGTGCATATATATCAGTGATGAAATATCCCATCTTATGAACACTGAAAAGGGGTACATGTATGACTGACTAAATGTTACATAAACAATAGAGAACTACTAAAGACAGAATTAAGTTTTACTCAATGTTACTGCGAGTTGCAGCCATCATGAATGCGGAAGTTGCGTATGTCGGGTATGATCCCGAATTTCTGACTTGTGAGTCTGACTTAGGGGCTGTTCCAGCTGAGATTCCCAACTCACAAATTGAACACAACATGACTCTCTCTTGGAGGGTGTGGGAGCCACGCTGTCCCTGGACCTCACTGGTAAAGGTTTTATTTGGGCTCTCTACTTTGAGAGGATTATGCCACCAGGCATTGCTGGCAATGCTCGATCCACTTCTAAAACCCCATTTCCACTGATAGCTCTCGAGTTAGATCAACTAATTCAGCTTCTCAACTCTTGGTTTTACTTGGCGCAGTTTGTGTTTTGACTGGCCTATAAATGCCTGGAAGAGGGAAACAAACGTGTCCTGGGCGTGTCTCTAGTCCCTGACTTAATGCCTGTTAAGATATTTGTCTAGGATGAACCCAGACACAGCACGCACACACAGAGCTAGTTCTTAGGAGTGAGTTTTATTGAATGGTGTGGAAGATGGATGATGATGAACCCAGAGTCTTTCAACAGACGGAGGTGCAGGATGCAGAAGCTGGCCGGCAGGAGGCGTGTGGAGAGACTGACCGGGAGGAACTCTGGAGCCGAAGACTTGAGACCAGAACGGAGCATCTGAGCTGAGGAGCTGGAGACCAGAACATCAGAGCCGTGGACTTGAGAGCAGAACATCTGAGCCATAGACTTGAGACCAGAACTTCTGAGCCATGAACTGGAGACCAAAACATCTGAGCCATAGACTTGAGACCAGAACTTCTGAGCCATGGACTGGCGACCAGAACATCTGAGCCGTGGATTGGAGACCAGAACATCTGAGCCGTGGACTTGAGAGTAGAACATCTGAGCCGTGGACTTGAGAGTAGAACATCTGAGCCGTGGACTGGAGACCAGAACATCTGAGCCATGGACTTGAGAGCAGAACATCTGAGCCGTAGACTTGAGACCAGAACGTCTGGGCCATGGACTGGAGGCCGGAACAGCTCACCAGGAGATGAGAACAGGAGTGGGAACAGAGCTGAGCTGGATCTAGGCTGAGACCGGAACAAAAACAAAGCTGACGGAAAGTCTATTGGCTGACTGTAACAAAAAACAAAGTTGAAGGAAGTCTTCAGGCTGACTGTAACAAAAAACTGAGCTGACAAGGATTCTGGCAGAGACTGAGCGGGAGTGAACGCTATGGACCGGCGACGAGAACAGAATGAGGTGAGTCTTATAAAGAGGTGAACACAGGTGGCAACAGATCAGGGGTAATTGCTACCTGACAGGTGACGGGAATGAAAACTAATTAGTGTCCAGGGGTGTGATAAAAGCTGAGCGAGGGAGAGCTAAGTGAACTACAAAATAACAAAGAAGCCAGACACAACTTAAAGCATGACACTACCCCCCCCCCCCCCCCCCCCCCCCCTCCAAAAAACAGAACACAGGGGATTAAATTACAGAACAGAACACAGGGGAACCAAAAGCCTAGGAGAAACACTGGGGAACCAACGAAACTAGAGAAAACGGGAAACCAAAAGGTCAAGAACACGGAGGACCAAAGGCTAGAGAACACAGGGAACCAAAGGGGCTAGAGAACACTAGGGAACCAAAGGGGCTAGAAAACTCTAGGGAACCGAAAGTCCAGCGAACTCTGGGGAACAGGCGAAAGGAAACACCAGGGAGACAAGACAGGCGTGCACAAACGCCAGGGGGGAAGAACGGGCGTACGGAAACGCCAGAGGGAAGGACGGGCGTACTTAACGCCAAAGGGAAAGAATGGGCGCACGACAGCGCCAAAGGGAAAGATCGGGCGCACGACAGCGCCAAAGGGAAGGACAGGCGTACGACAACGCCAAAGGGAAGGACAGGCGTACGACAATGCTAAAGGGAAGGACAGGTGTACGACAACGCCAAAGGGAAGGACAGGTGTACGACAACGCCAAAGGGAAGGACAGGCGTACGACAATGCTAAAGGGAAGGACAGGTGTACGACAACGCCAAAGGGAAGGACAGGTGTACGACAACGCCAGAGGGAAGAACAGGCATACTGAAAACACCAAGGCTCAACAACACACGCTGGAGCACGACTGGTGTACAGAACGCCAGGGGAAACCCGCTGGGGCGTGAGGGAAACACCGGGGCGTGGGGAAGAGAACGCCAGGGCGTGGGGAAAACGCCGGGGCGCAAGGAAAGAGAACACCGGGACGCGAGGGAAACGCCGGGGCGCGAGGAAGGAGATCGCCGGGGCGCAAGGAAAACAGCAACGTCTAAAACGCCAGGGAACACTAAATCTAAACGCCAGGAATCTAAACACCAGGAAACCAAGACCTAAACACCAGGGAACTGAGGACATTCTAACATGCCGGAGAACCGAGAACAGAGGACGTCTAAACACGCCGGGGAATCAAGAAAAATGCAAACACCAGGAACTAGAGGGTGAGCTAGGCAGCGACAGGCCAAGCGCGCCAGAGGGCACAGACAGCGACTATAAGCACTGGAGGACTCTGGCGGCGACCTGCGTGCGCAGGGCAGCGACAGTCTGGCGCACCAGAGGGCTCAGCCGGCGACATGGGAGCGCCGGAGGGCTCTGGTGGCGACTTGCATGCGCTGGGCAGCGAGAGGCCGGGTGCGCCAGAGGGCTCAGCCGGCAACTTAGGAACGCCGGAGGGCTCTGGCGGCTAAACAGGAGAACAACAAGAACTAAGAGGGCTAGGTGAACAGAACAGAGACACTAGGGGAAGTCAAAACAAAATAAAACTACTGAAGGCTAGAGGGAACAAGAATAACCTAAACAGGGCAAAAAAGAAAAACAGGAGAAGTTAAGCGTAGGGACCTCGAAAGCACAGGGACCTTAGAAAGCGCAGGGACCCTTAAGAGCGCTGGAACCCATACAGCGCAGGAACCCACACAGCGCAGGAACCCACACACATAGATACTAAGGGGAAAAAAAAAAAAAAAAATTAAATAAAAACAAATACAGAACTAAGACTAGAACTACAGGGCTAGACAGGGACTACAGGGTCTAAAGCCGGATCTACGGGTCTAAAACTGAAAAATCAAAACAAGACTGGTAGACTAGGAAAGAAACCAAACGCTAAAGCAAAACTATGAAACAAAGCAGAACAGGGAGATGAGGGCTGGTACAGCTAAACTGATAAAAAACTAGATAACTAAAGCTAGAACTAAGAACACAAAGGAAAACAGGAAGTCTAAGGTAAAAAAAACTGGAACTCAAAAACAAAACTCAGAAGACTAAAGGCGAACCTAGAACACTAAATCAGGGCTATGGCTAAAACAAGAAGCCATAGAACAAAAACCGAACTAGAAAATAACAACAAAACCTAAAGAATAAAAAGAAACCAAAAACACTCTAGTAAAATATTAACTACTGCAACCCAGTAAATAAAGCTAGAAAAAGACACAAAAACCAACTAGCTGACTAAGAAAACCAAAAACTAGAATACTAAAGAAAAACCCGAATGACTAGAATAAACCTGGGACACAAAAACCTGGACAAAACAAAAAAATAAAACACAATACTCAAAAGCAACATAAATCCCAAAAAATCCTAAGTAAACCAAAAACTAAGGTTGAGCCTAAACAAAGAACAGAAGGCGGAAATAATTCTTCTAAAACAGTAAAAATATACAAAAAGACTAGAAACTAAAGCAGAACTAGAACACAACAAACCAAACCTAAAAAACTCTAACAAATAAAAAAAAAAAACATTGAAAAACTAAGGAACGTTAAGTAACTCAAAACACAAGGACCCAAAAAAATAACTCAAAACAAAAATAAAAACCAGAAGGCGCTGGGCAGCAAAGTCTTAATATGCTGGGCAGCAGTAAAAGTTAACGCTGGGCAGCGACGACGAGGAGCGCCGTCCTTTAATTGCTGCACAGTGTGGGAGGCGGACTTCGCAGAAGGCGATCCAGGAATCAGAGTCAGAGGCGGGGCGTCGCGGATGCGACCCCGGCAGACAAACCGGAAGCGTGACGTCGCAACTCCGCGACCATGGCGAGACGAAACAGAGGCGGGGTGTCGCCACACGGCGACCCAGGCGAGATGAACCGGAGGCGAGGCAGATCCTACCAGCTTTTGCACCAGGCTCTGTGCGTGCTCGGGTTCATCCCTTGGCCGGTACATAATGTTAAGATATTTGTCTAGGATGAACCCGGACACAGCACACACACACAGAGCTAGTTCTTAGGAGTGAGTTTATTGAAAAGTGTGGAAGATGGATGATGATGGGACCAGAGTCATTCAACAGACGGAGGTGTAGGGTGCAGAAGCTGGCCGGCAGGAAGCGTGTGGAGAGACTGACCGGGAGGAACTCCGGAGCCGAAGACTAGAGACCAGGACGGAACATCTGAGCATCTGAGCTGGAGACCAGAACATCAGAGCCGTGGACATGAGAGCAGAACATCTGAGCCGTGGACTGGAGACCAGAACATCTGAGCCGTAGACTTGAGACCAGAACTTCTGGGCCATGGACTGGAGGCCGGAACAGCTCACCAGGAGATGAGAACAGGAGTGGGAACAGAGCTGAGCTGGATCTAGGCTGAGACTGGAACAAAACAAAGCTGACAGAAAGTCTTCAGGCTGACTGTAACAAAAAACTGAGCTGACAAGGATTCTGGCAGAGACTGAGCGGGAGTGAACGCTATGGACCGACGACGAGAGCAGAATGAGGTGAGTCTTATAAAGAGGTGAACACAGGTGGCAACAGATCAGGGGTAATTGCAGCCTGACAGGTGACGGGAATGAAAACTAATTAGTGTCCAGAGGAGTGACTAAAGCTGAGCAAGGGAGAGCTAAGTGAACTACAAAATAACAAAGAAGCCAGACACAACTTAAACCATGACACTGCCCCATGCCCTGTTTTCCCTGTTTGTGATGGAGCCTTGGGGCTCGGAATCAGTGGAACTGGGGCTGAAGGAGCTTTTTGAAGACCAGGGGTCTTATTTATAAAGTTTTGTACCCACAAAATGGGGCCTGAAAACATTTTACCAGGGTTTTCTACCATCATATTCCTCTCCCCGATGATCATCAGGGTGGTGTGCACCACAGCATAACAGATGGGGAGACAGTGGTGGGTTGTCGGTTCAACCCCTCACTCCAACCGTCTACGTTGTTGCATCCTTGGGCAAGACACGTGCATTAGCTACTGGCGGTGGTCAGAGGGCCTGGTGTCACTTTGAATGGCAGCCTCGCCTCTGTCAGTCTGCATCACTGCAGCTGTGGCTACAAAAGTTGCTCAACATCAGATGTGAATGTGTGTGAATGAATGACTGTAGTGTAAAGGGCTTTGGGGTCGTTAGACTTGATTAAGCACTATACAAGTACAAGCCATTTGCAATTATTGTGACAAGGTGCACAGCAAATAATCCTTTATCATCACGGGGTAAACCTCTCATTCTTCCTGGTCTCCCTCCCTCCTCTGAATGTCGATCTGAATGCACAGCCTCAGAGGAATTTAAAAATCCAATGTTTAAAGCAACCAATCAACCAGGTTTAATTTTTAACAGGTTCTTTTAATGTGGGACACGTGTGCTTTTACCTCTGATTTACAAATTTCATAAATGCCTCTGGGACAGTTTTTCGAAGTTTCTTTGCTTTAATTCTGTGGTTGCCACTTCACCATGATGAAAATAAAATTATCAACTGACTCATTTCAATCCACATCGCTATTCATGAGATGCATGTCATTAACTATTAATGGTTGAATATGGACGTGTAGAGGGCAGAATATGAGGCGAAGCTAAGGTATGCAAACATTCAGGTAAAGGTTTGATATATAAAGGAAAATTGTGTGCTGGTATGTGTACAGATGGTTTTATTTTAATTTATTATTAACAGAAAGGTTGCATCGGGAGCCCCGGCAGTTTTGGTTCCCAGCTTAATTCTGCCACTCACCAACGTGGAAATATGTCACGTTTACGTCAGGCGCACATGCGCACTCGGGTCAGATTGGCATTTTGGAATGACTTGAGCCTGACAAGCATTTATATGCGCATTGATTAATTTATAAATCAACATAAACCACCCCTCTCATTCAGATTACAATTTCACTCCGATTGATCTTAATCTGGTCATAGTATTCAGATTAGTTTGTTTATGTGATGCTTTTTTATTCCGATTACTTTTGTCAATGTAAACGTAGCTAGTGGAGATACTGGCGAGAAATGGACTTCATGAGGGTGACCTGAGGGTTCGATGTTCTCTAGTAGGTCCTGCGCTCACTGCCCGGCACCGTGGAGCTCAACTGGCATTTGACAGGGTTGATATTGGTGCCCTGTTCTTCTCACATAGAGAGCCGGTTCAGTCTGAAATAAAGTGACAGAAATGAAAGGGTCTGAAGAAACTCAATGTTATGCTGCCTGCCACATTGTTTGGCATGATCGGCTTGGAGGTGAGCCAATGTTGGTATTGGGTGGCAAATCCACTGGATGCAGAAACCTCTGCAGGATAAATAATGGCACCATGATTGCCATTAGTTATTGACATGAAATTGTTAGATCCATTGTTACTCTCCCTAGCACAGTGGGTCCTGGTTCCACCTGGTGCATAACAATGCGCGGCCTCATGTAGCAAGATTATGCAAGCACTTAATGCAGGATGAAGAAATTGATACCCCATGATTGGCCTCCATGCTCCCCCGACCTAAATCCAATAGAACATCTTCCGGACATCATGTTTAGGTCCATGCCTCCCCACCAGGTTACGACTCAGGCTGTCTAGGAGATCAGTGATTCTTGTAAGGCTTGGAGGAGAAACCCGAGGACACAATCTATCATTTCATAAGGAGCATGCCCAGACATTGTAAGGCATGCATACAAGGATGTGGGGGCCAGCCAAATTACTACAGACCATTTGGGGTTGCTACAATTACATTTTAGCAAACTTGCCAAGCATATCACATCAGTTTTTCAGTTTCACTTTCTCTGTGACATCAGAAGAAGCCTTCTGTAGGGACAAATTACATTTTCATCCAATGATGTAGCATCCTTTTGATATTGTACTTATATATTACCTGTTCCATATCAGAGTGGATATCCAAAAGGATATCAACTGGAAAAGTCTGCAACTGAGAAAGTGACCTCATAAAAGTGGAAAAATGTGTATGTATATTTATCCATAAGAGATCACCGACAGACTATTTACAAAAATGAACAAGGCTGTGCAAAGTAACACCAGCTCTATTAAAAACAGTAGATGGGGAGACAAGTAGAATGAAGAAGGAAATTAGGATAAAGAAAAAAAGTGGATTATACACATTTGTGTTTGCCAGCTAAGTGTATGTCTGAGGTTGCTGCGTATTATTACATAGCAAAGAAAATCAGAAAACTTGTTTTCTCAAGATGTTATTTCAGATATTTGTTTATTTGTCCAGTATGACTCAAAGTGAGCTATGTTTTAGCACCATGCGCAGCAGGTGTTAAAACAAGGAAGCAGCTAACGGCTACTAGCATTTCCCAGCAAAACGATGACGAACGGTCCAAAATCCGATGAAAAAAGTGCAAAAAAATATGATTCCAAGAGGGAAAAGACTGGAATTTAGCTGGGAATACAGTGTGAACGTTGGTGTTCACTGAAGCAGATGCTAAACCTGCCGATTACTCAGACATGATCGCAGAGTTGATTGACGTGTGTAAACATTCTGATATGAGGCTCTTAAAGATGCTGTAGATCGGTATATTTAAATAATAACGGTTGGTCTTCGATCACGGCAAGCTGTCGCTTTATTGTCAGGCAATTCCAGGGTACCAGGGTCGGTCCTGCATTATTTACAAATGATTTATAAAAGAAGCAAACCGGCATTATGATAGTTCTGCGATACTGCTGCTAAATGGTGCCTCATCTGTTTATATTTGTTAATTGTGCCCAAGAGCAAATTATCTTTCGGCTCAAAAAGAACTATCAAAACACTATGTAGATGTAGGCTTGGTGTATGTAAACTTATTTTGTCATGATTAAACAGTTTTTGGTCTTTTTTTATAAGCATATTACGTGGCTATGTACCTTTAAATACATTTTTTGCTCTTTTAACCTTTCTGTCATAGCTAAGTAGGAGCATTAGTAAGGGCTTTGTGTATGTCACAGACCTTAGACAGATATAACTCTTAAAGGTTGTTGTCACACTACCCAGATGATCTTGTAAGAAATTCAAAAAGGCCCAGAGGGAATAATGACATGAGATAAACAAGGACTACACATGTTTGGTGTAGGATCTTTAAGGTTAGTGGTGTTGAACTCTTAATCAGCCTGAACAGAGTTTTAGTCATCTGCATACTCCATTTGCTTTGTCTTATATTCCTGTGTTGTTGTTCTTTTTTTGTGTGTTTTTTTTTTTTTTTTTGCATTTTGAAGCCTTTCTTTCAATAGGGTCACATGAATACTTCCTGGTCATAAGAATTTTATCAGGAGTGTATGATAAGGAAAAATTATTTGTAATCAATGTCAGTTTTGAAACAGGATAGAATCTGATTGCACATCTCAGCCTGTTTTTGAAACATTGGACTTAAAAATGTAACTTTTTTAAAATTCTATAATCACTATGCACTACCGCTCAAAAGTTTTGGGTCACTTAGAAATGGCCTGCTGTTTTTGATAAAAAAGCTACAATGAAAAGCTACATTTTCTTCAATTCTAATAACATCAAATTAATCAGAAATGCAGTCTAGACATTGTCATTGTGGTATTCTGTCTATAAAGAAGTGGCCAGCACAGTCACCAGATCTCAGCCCCAATAAGAAGTGCCCATCAAGCTAATCCAGCTATTGGGAGGGGCTTCAGCAAGCACTGGGGGACATTTCCTCAGATTATCTCAACAAGTCGACAGCTAGAATGGCAAAGGTCTGCAAGGCTTTAATTGCTGCAAATGGAGGATTGTTTGATTTAAGAAAAGTTTGAAGGACAAAATTATGTTTTCAAGAACAAATCCTTATTTCTAACCTTGTTGTTTTAATCAATTCATTTGATTAAAACAATCTAAGTTTGCTTGAAAAAACATGGATTTAGACAATAATGAATAAATGGATAGAAACAAGACGCCACAAACAAGAAAAAAACAACTATGTTGCTGTTTCTGCATGCATTCATTTAGGCATGTCTTTCACACAAACTTCTGCACTGTAATTATGATCTCGTCTCAGCAACAGTTACCATCTGGAACTAAGATGTAAATACTTCATATTTATATATAAACATGACATGGATGGTTGCTGTTCTACTGCTTTTTTTTTTACTGATATTGTCTGTTTTCCTTTTTAGGATGCGGTGGTTCAGAACAATCAGTCATCTTTTACACAAGGTATGTGCTTCACCTTCAACGGACCCCATTACAAATTATCCAGAAGAAAGAAGGCTGTATGTAAAAAAAAAAATAAGTCTGTAATCTCAAGCTGATCTGTCATATCCTGATGATTTTGGTTCAGATGTTGCCAATGCATCGTCGTCTGAGCAGTCGGCTGGAACCACAGACGAAGGGCTGCAGTGTGCAGGGTGGAAAGCTGCTCCCTCTGTCACCAACACCGGGCTGCAGCCTGCTGTGATGCCGTGGTCTTCATCCGACTACAACCAGCATGACTCTGCAGCTCAGACCCTGGCCTACCCTACTGCCACCACCCTTACTGCTGATGTGTACATGCAGACCTTGTGTCCCAGCTACACCATGCTGACCTACACACACACACCACTGCTCACCAACTTTGGGGTGAGTAAGGAATCATTGCTCAAACCTCCAATCAGCTTTTAAAATATTAGTAGGCTACTGAACCCAGTGTCCTGAAGAAAAACCTTTCTGCTTGTAGTTTTCTTTTCTTCTTCTCTGAGAATATGTTCAGATTGGTTTCATGACTATGTCTCACCAACAGACATTGGTGCCAGTTTGCATAAAACCAAAAAGATCCAGCCTTCGTCTTAACTTTAAAACCACATTTCCCTGGAGGACGTTAACGTTTATACCAAACACCCTCAAGCAGTCTAAAAAGACTGTTTGCAATAGCAGCATATTTCAACAAGAGCACAGAAGGTTAGCTTGTCACTACAATGCTGCAACATATACAATTAGGTTAGAATAAAAATGTCAGTCAGGTAGTACTGTTTCATGTGCTACATCTACAAGGTGCACTGTTTTAAGGAAACATTTACTGGAGTCCTTGCACCTAGTCATGTGATGATGACCAAAACAATGATGGTACATTTGTTTGTGCTAAACAACGTCTGAGTAGATGGCATATGCAAATGTATCTCTCTATTTAAACACAGCATCTGTTTTTTCAATGCTTGGCATTAAAAAGCAACAACAGAAAATTAGATACTTTCTGGAGTCCACACCCAAGCCATGCCAAAATGGCTGATGATGTTGAAATGCAGAGGTTTTCTCTATCACAGAGTCCAGCTTTTTGAATCTATCAGAAAAGACTGAATTATAGATATTCAGATAGCCAAAGGTGTCAAAGTTTTTGCAGACCACAAGACCTGTTGAAAGGAAAGCTATCAGAAGCAGTTTTTGGTTCTTAATTTCCCTCTTTTTCCATGAGATGAAGGCCAAAGAATTTGTATTTTACTTGTGTAGCATTTTTTAAAGAACACCTTTCACTTCACTTTACTTTTTTCTCTACTACATGAGCATGTATAAAAGCTTCCGTTGTTACCTTTACTGCTCGTGTTTGTCCATTTAGTGTGCTCTTTTTACTCCACAACAAACTCCACAGTCACACACTTCCCTCCCTATACAGTAGGTGGCAATATGCAGCTTTAAACTGGTTTGCGAGGAGAAGAAGAAGAAGAAATGTAGTTCTACTAATGTTGCTGTACAGGTACATTTGTTCAAGATTTGTGGAGCAAAGGATCTGAATGCTGCTTCTCCACATTTGGTTCTGGTTCTGGGTATGCAGAGTAGACCAGAACCAGAAGATCTGAGTGGTCTGGGAAGGTTGATACAGCAACAACAGATATTTAATGTATTTGGTGCTAAACAGAAGTGTTTTAAAGTCTATTCTCTGAGCTACATCCCCCCAGTTCCAAGGACTTTAGTACTGGTGTGATGTGCTCTATCTTCCTGGTTTTAATGAGAACCCAAACAGCAGCGTTCTGGATCAGCTGCAGTTCTCCAATTGATTTTTTTGGGCAGACCTGTGAAAACACCGTTGCAGTAATCAATGCAACTAAAGATAAATGCGTGGATGAGTTTCTCTAGTTCTCGTTGGGACATTAGTCCTTTAATCTTGTAAATGTTCTTCGGGTGAAAGAAGGCTGACTTTGTAACTGTCTTTATGTGTCCTTGAAGGTTCAGGTCTGTCTTCTTCACTCCACCCAGATTTTGGGACTGATCACTGGTTTGTAGTTGTACTAACTGAAGCTGCGTCCTGACTCTAGTTTGTTCCTCTTTAGACCAAAACAATAATAACAATAGTAAGTCTTGTTTCTGTTCAGCTGGCGAAAGTTTATTAATTATAATAAATTATTAATTATCTTCTGTCTTAATTATATTAAGACAGAAGAAACATCCCCATCTTGTTCCCAGTCAATTTTGTAACAGGATGCCCATCTAGTTGAAGACTGGCTGATCAGATGATGTGCAGAGATCATAGGTTATTTCTGTGCAGTGACCAGATCTCTCCTCTTTTTCCAAGAAACGAAAAACTGCTCACTATCTATTTGCAAACTTTAACAGCCATTTTCTTATCTCTGAAAATAAAGAAAAAACTAAAACTGCTGTTCATGCTATAAATAAATTAAGTAAACCAATTGCCCAGCCTAGCACTCAAAACATAGCTATTTACATGTATATAAAGACAGATTTTGAACCACGCCACTGGTCGATGTAATGCACAGTTATGCTACGATGCAGCTAGCCGACAGGTCTGTACTGATTGGTGAATTAAATGCGTACAGCTTGACATTGCTTTGACATTTTATACCCTATGACGGCGATACAGCCATTTCAACCATTGCATGTGGAAAACTCACCACACATGAAATATCCCCCACCAATAGTGACACTAAACGTTAAATGTAATCCCAGTCCAATGAAGTGGTATTTATCTATTCAGTCATTATCTATATCTGCTTATCGGTGTAGGGTTGCAGGGGTGGGGAGTGGTTGGGAGCTGGTGCCTATCTCAAGCAGTCATTGGGAGAGATTCATGGTACACACTGGACAGGTTCCCAGCTGTGATTATGTTCCTCATAACGATTTAAGATGGGAAATTGCATCATTTTTCATAACTCTTGCATTATTTAACATAGATACTTTTTCATTGGGTTTTTGTGTAAAAGAACAGCACAAAACAGTGCATAGTTGTGAAGTGGACAGAAAGTAATGCATGGTTCAAATTTTTTTATATATAAATAAAAACCTTTTGCATTTAGCTCCCCTAAGTCAAACTGTGTTACAAACTTTATCTGCAAATTATTTTGGGAATGTTTCGACCAGTGATTATGATGTATTTAGGATGATTTGAAGTCTTAGCTGGAACCCCCACATAGAGTTATGCATGTAGTTACATGTTGGTCTCCCTTGGCCAGTGCGCCTTCTTCCACATGTTTGCTGTTCCCCCTACATTGCTCGTGGCAAAATAGACATTTTATGGCTTTCTTTCAGCAGTGACTGTGTTTTTGTCACTCATCCATAAATGGCAGATTTATGAGTGCACAACAGATAGCCGTCCTGTTGACAGATTCTCACACCTGGCTGTGGATCATTGCAGCTCATTCAGCATCACGGAGGACCTCTGTGACTTTGTCTCTGATTAATACCCTCCTTGCCCAACATGTCAGTTTGGGTAGATGGTCATTTACAGGTAGGTCGTACCGTGCTCCATTTTCAGAAAATAGACAATAGAGCAGGGGTCTTCAACCAGTTTGGGACCCCCTTAACTAATGGATAGGCTGTGTAAGTACCCCTTACCTTGTCAGTACAGTATAATTCAAAGGAGATGTTGCTTCTTTTTGTGCATGGGGACTGAAGATATATCTTACATAACTTATAACTGATGGCAGACAAAGAATAAATGGCCTTTACTTGAATAGCGCTTTCTCTGGTCCGACGACCCCTAATCGCTTCACGCTGCAGTCAGTCATTTACACTCTGACACCGATAAGCTGCCATAAATCAGCGCCACTGGGCTCTCTGACCACCGGCAGCTGGCAATAAAGTCTTGCCCAAGGACAAAACATCTGAGATGGTCAGAGTCAACCAAGAGGTTACAGGACAAACTCCCTAACTCCTGCACCACTATATAGCATATTGTTCTTATTCACATGTTTCTTATTTTCCATGTAAGCGCAAATAGAGTACGTTTAGAAGCCTGGGCAGTTGAGGTGAGGGCGGGGTGGGTTCTGGGGGTGGCATGGTAGGGAACTAAGCTTGTGACCCACAGCACTACCTCGGCGTCCCCCCTGTTGGTAACAACCCTATCATTGAAGATCAACAAAGATTAGGCCCAAACGGGCCTGATCTTTGTTGATTCCAAATGAGGAGCACTTATTGCGTAGACCAAAAAAGAAAAAAGAAAAAGAATAAGATGAAAAGAAAAAAAAACGTGCATGCAGTAAGTGGCCATGTTGCAGTTTATAAAGACTTGTAAATTGCATGTTTCCAAGTGGCCTTAAAAGAGAGATCAAGTTCTAAGCAATGAAGTTGGGGGTGGTAATAATAATAATAATAATAATAATAATAATAATAATAATAATAATAATAATAATAATAATACTGCATTTTAAGTATCTCAATGTGCTACAAATAAAAGTAAAAAAAGACACAATATAGCAAAAGGTAAATTCAACAGATTAAATATTAATCATAAAACTGGAGAAACATACTTCGATTCATATGTTTAGACTTTTCAACCTCTAAACAGCTGGATTTAGCTCCTCCAACTCCTCGCAACAGCCACTAGACCCAAAATGCTGCAAATCAAGGTGGGCCGATAATAATTTAATTCAATATAACTATGCTTCAAACATAGTTTGCTAAGGAGCATTGAGGTAGAAAGGAAAATCCCTTTTACCACAAGTTAGATATGGGCACTACCAGACCAGACCAGACTGTCTATGCTCTGACCCTCATCTATATGGTCTTGAGATATGGATCCCAATCAACAGAACAAGCTCCCAGACACAAGCAAATTAGCTGATCTTCCTTGATGAGGCTATTAGGATTGTCAAAATAATCGATATCTCAATATAATTGATACTATGAAAGTAAATTGTTCAAAAATCTATCTGTGCCTAAATCAATACAAACAGAAAATATTATGCCAGCTGCTGCTGAATATATTTGCATGGACCAGGCAGTTGTTTATATTTAGTTTAGAGTGTTCCTATTTTTTTCTTGTAAAATTGAATCGTATCAACAGTAGATTAACAGGCAAATGGAAGGACTTAGTAGTGAACAAAAGGCTGAATTGTCCTCTGTATGTTGGCTTTGTCCTAATTTAGAACGTTAAAGTTGAGTTTGTCTTATTGTAAATAACCTTTCAAAAAATTTTGCTGCTGTATCAAAAATGGTATCAAGTATTGAATATTTTTCTTAGTCTTGATATTGGATTTCAGATTTTGGTATCGTGACAACTCCAGTGGCAATGCTCAGAGTAGATTCAGATGAGCCAGATGAGAAGGCTTTAGGCTCCCTTCAGAAGTTTTCCAAGCATGTAGCATTGGGAGGTGAACACTGGGCAAAGCCAGAACTTGCTGACGAGACTATGACATTTTTCCCTTCTGACGTGGGAACACCTTGGGATCCCCCAGAATGAGCTGGAGAGTGTCTCTGGGTTTCCTCCTGTACCTGTTCTACTTTTTTGATCACTGATAACCGAAAGATGATGGAAGAACAAATGAAGGGATTCAGCAGTTGACATGCAAATCCAGTTTGTTTCACTTAATGTATAATGGGGTGTTAGAGCAAAGTGAGCGGAAAGGAAATATACACTGCTGTTTTCAGGTTTTTCTTTGACAGACACTTTGGAGGACACAAAATATTTATTTTTCTTTTCATTTTACAATTTTGCACAACTTTGTTTTCAACTATCACAGAAAATCCCAATAAAACAAATTTAAGTTTTTGGTTATAGTGTAGAAAAATGTAAATGTTATTAACCAAAAATGATAAAATAAATTCTAATTAAATACATTACTAATATTGTAAGGTCACGTTGACTTCACCTGATACAAAACAGCAGTGCAGGAATAAATATATTCCATATTTCTAACACTAGCTAAAATATTCTGAAATAAATGATTCCAAATACATAAATCTGAGCTTGAGTAATCATCGCCAGCAAAGGAATTTAGGGGGTGGGGGGTTTACTCAGTAGCAGTCTTTTGTAATACACTAGTCATACAAGCTCAGACTGGCTCTGCTATAGTTGCACAACATGCTTAAGAAACAATAATTCATTATTTTGATAGATTTTTCAGGCTGTTAACAAGGTGAGGGAAAGAGCCAATGTTTTTGGCAAAATATTAACCTCACCTTGACATACAGTCTTTTTACTGTCTCTTTACACTGTGCACTGTTGTATGTGTGTGCGTGTGTGTCCTTCTGTTTAGGCATCAGTGTGAGGACCATTTTTCTGTTTTCACCATCAAAGTGAGCACTGTTTCTACCCAAGTGACGACATTTTGCTGGTCCTCACTTTGTATTTTGCTAATAGTAAGATCTAGGACTAAGGTGTGAATGTTAAAGTTAGGTTCAGATATGAACTGGCAATGTTTAGGTTTGGGGTTATTGTCAGGGTTAAGGTATAGAAAGTTAGAAAATTATAGAAAATTAATGGAAGTCAATGAGAATCAACACAGTACTCACTAAATATATCAAGATAAAAGTGTGTGTGTGTGTGTGTGTGTGTGTGTGTGTGTGTGTGTGTGTGTGTGTGTGTGTGTGTGTGTACTTGTATTTCCACCTACGTGGGGATTTTGGCCTAACTGCGTGAATACACGTGGGGACCTGTTGACCCGTGGGGACTACATTTGAGGTCCCCACCGGCACAAGCCTATTTTGAAGCAGAAAATAGTGTATAGATATGCTCCATGCAATTTTTGAGGAAGTCCCCATGAGCTTCATTTCAAGACAAATTTTTGTGTGAGTGTATGGGCATGCGCGCCAGGTGGACACACAGAGGTACTGCAGTCCCCATGAGATCGCTGTTCTGGAAGAGTGCGTCACTACCTGCTCTATCTCTAGTGACCTCTATTGGTCAGAATGTATATTGCAAATTATTGGTCAATTTATGTGACCTCTATTGGTCAGAATGATTACTGCAATTTAATGGTCAGTTTAAACTTTAACTTTTAAAGTCCAACTTTTTACTTTTATTTCTTACAGTCTGAATTAATAAAGTATTTTTCATTTAATTTATTTTATTTTAAGTTGAAGTTTACATATATTTTCCCTTTCTGCAAATTATCTTAATTTATGTATTTATTTAGCCACATGTCATTTTCATGATGTGCTGTAGCAATGGCAGCAGTAGTGGGGGCATACAGGGTCTTAACCCCCCCGACCCCCACCACGAAACAGCCCTGCCCCTCTTCATGCACTCCCAAGCAGTGGTGATGTTTATGGATTCACAATTTATGGCTTTGGTCTGTTGCTTTTTGGGTCAAAGTTTAATCAAACCACAGCATTCATGCCTGCTTAGAGTAAAACAAACTTTGTCATTTTGTATTAACATAGTGCATACAAAACAAAATTACTTTGCACACAGCTTACAACAATGTAATGAGATTGCAATTGAGATAAAATACCATTACAATATAAAGTGTAGCCATGATGAGAATAATATCGGTGCTAAAATGCAGCAATCGTTCAATTGTGTACTTTTAAGTTTAAATGGATTATGAAAGTTCAGCAATGTTTGCAGTGCAAAATGATGTGAAATGGCCATAAAGTTCAGTTCTGTGCATGTGTGATGCAGAGTCCAGTTTAGAGTTCAACAGTCTGATGGCAACGGGGAAAAAGCTTTTGCAGAAGCTGGTGGACCTTCAGTGGATGCTGCAAAGCCTCTTCTCAGAGAGCAGCATGGAGAACAGTCCATGGTGGGGGTGTGAGGGGTTACTGTGGATGTTATGCAGCGCTAAGATGAAATGTCCTTCATCAGAATTAGAATCAGAAATACTTTAATTATCCCAGAGGAAAATTAATGGATGACCTCTGTCCTTACCACTCTCCTCACATACTTCCAGTCAGAAGCGCTGTAGCCTCCACACCACACAGAGAGACAGTTGGTCAGAATGCTTACTTTGGTGCTTCTGTAGAAGGTCTTGAGGATGGGCGGGGGCAGGTGGGCTCTCCTCATCCTCCGCACAAAGTATAAGTGCTTATTTGCCCTCTTGACTACTGACATGGTGTTCACAGACCAGGTGAGGTTGTCTGTGATGTGCACACCCAAGAATTTGGTGCTGGTGACCACCTCAACACTCAGCTGTGGAGGTGGCGGGACCGGTTTTTCCTGAAGTCGTCGATGATCTCCTCCGTCTTGACGGAAGTCCAGGAGCAGCATCCGCAAATGGTTGTTCTCTTCCAGGTGTGCCAGGTTTAGTTGAAGAGCGGATGAGAGGAGTCTTCAGTAAAGGGGTTCCACTGGTATGCAAACTGGAACGGGTCGAATGTTGGGGGACACTGGAGAAGATGTGTTATTTTACCAGCCTTTCAAAGCACTTCATCATGATGGGAATCAGTGCAACAGGCCGGTAGTCATTAAATTAGGTGACTTCAGGTTTCTTTGGCACCGGAATGATGGAGGAAGACTTAAAGCATTCTGGCACTGATGCTTTATCCAGCGAGGTGTTAAAAATGTCTGTGAGGACACCAGCCAGCTGACCTGCACATTCCCCGAACACCCGCCCAGGTATGTTGTCGGGGCCTGGGGCCTTTGAGTTCACTCTTCTCAGGGTCTTCAACACGTTGGCTGTGTCAAGGCAGAGTGCATCCTCTTCCTGATGGGGAGCAGCTTTCACTGCTGGATTGCTGTTTAGTGCCTCAAATCTCCCAAAGAATCAGCATCAACTCTCATCTGCCTCACTGTAGGTTTTGCTCTGATAAGCAGGAGACTTCCGGCAGCGCGTCTGGAGGTAGCGGCTCCATACAGCTCTGACCAACTTGCAGACATTTTTCATAAAAAATGCCGCCAAACTCACTCAAAACTACTCATCAACCCAGCCGATCAGTACTTGACTATCAGCGCCTGCTGGGGTTAGTCGTGTAGTTCTTTTGGACTCGTAACCACAACTACGCTCAATTGTTAACGTGGCTTCCGAGTACTCCGGGAGCAAGTCCCAGAGGCCCGCAACGCAGCAAACTCGCCCAGCAGCTCACGCTGGGGGAGGGCCAAGAGGAAGCGATGCAGCTGACCGAAAAAATGCGGCTGTCGGGGAGGTTTAGCAGCTAAGCTAACAGCTAACCCCTACAGAACACCGCTGCCATCCATCCTGTTCTCCAACGTCTGTTCAGAGAGCCCAGAGAGTTCACTGTTGTTACCATCACAGCGGTTTACGTGCCTCCGAGCGCTAATACAAAAGAGGCAATGATTGTTCTCTATCAGACTGTCTCTGAGCAGAAATCTGCTGCTCATTGCTAGGGATTTTAACCAAGCCAATATGAAAACTGTTCTCCCTCATTTCTACTAAAAATGCATTTTGCTTCTCGAGGAGATAACACTCTAGACTTAATTTACACAAATATTAAAGATGCATTTAGAGCAGCCCCCTACCCCCACCTCAGCTAATCAGACCACCTGGACCGAAGTGCGCATGCGCGAAAGCAGCATGCTGCAGTTACATCGCTCCGTTTTGCTTTTTAACTTTCTTTCTTCTATTTTTGATTGCTCTTGTTTTTTGATGGTAACTCTGTGAAGTATTGTCCTCTCTAACGAGGTCATTCTCAGAGAGTTTTCGTGCCTTTTCGTGTTGTTTTTATCATGCCGCGCTTACCGGGATACACTGCCTTTGTTTACTCCGGAGAACAGCTGATCGCTCTAATGCCAACCGGCGTGGTAGCCAGACCTGCTGAAATACCATCCGAACTCTGGAGAAAAACACGCCGAGGTTGTAGAGGAGGAAAGCAACATCGGGGGATGAAAGGAGGGTCGAGACGGGACGGGCTTATTGAAAGGAGAAGATTTAAGTGGCGTCCCACCTCGGGGGTAAAGGGAAAAGTGGGGAAGCTTTTGCTATTGGCCGAGACCGTGGCTTATTTAATTATGAGCGTTTCTTAGGGGCCAAGGTGTACAGAAGGAGGGATGGTGTACAGGCCTGTCCAAATATCAATAGCACCAATGGTGGTGGGAAATGGTACTGCAGCATATGGCCAAGAGTGGAACTCTGGGCCCGTTTTGTTTCTGGAGCTATGCCACCAGCCAAGCAATATTTGATTTTTGATCATTGAGGCCTTTGCAGCTCATGGATTTGGACCAACCTTATAAATGCTCATTTCCTGGAAGTGCTCTACAACATGCCACTAACCACATCTTCTTATCTCATTGCTAAAAGGAAGTAGCTATAGGAAGGGGATACAGGTATGAGCTCTTTCCTGTTGGTAGATGCCTCAAAGGGGCTCTTGTATGCCGAGTTGGAGCTGGAACAGACAAACCGTGTGTGAGCTGTGTGCCAGCAAAGGTTGCACATTTTCACCTTTTGACCCCTACTGTGTCCACGTGGAACCACCCAGGAAGTTCAAAATCACAGGTTCTGCTCCTCATAAGGTTACCTAAAAAATATGTTAAAATCAGCCTTCTGTGAAAAAAACAACAAAAGCTGATTGCCCCGAAAAAAATCAGCCAACTTCCTAAGGGCTCAAGACAGTATTTGAGTCTCAAAAGCTGAGGCAGAAAGGTTTATTTATGCGCAGCGATACCAAAATTCAGATATGAGTTCTAGCTCACCCCTCAACCGCCGTCTGTGATTTTTGTGCCTCTGGGTGCTTGCATCTAAGAATGGCAACCGTTTGAAATATGAAAAAGAGATGCACAAAACACACTGCTTCTAAGAAGCAGTGTGTTTTGTGCCACTGTTCAGCATAGGAGCAACGAAGGGTAACAAACTTGGTACCAAACAAAAGAGTAAATTGAGACGATCGAAACAAGCCCACTCGAGCCCATATAGCTCTTTCTTTTGTCAGCAAGCAGCTGTTTTTTTCACCTTAATGAGGCCATAATTGGAGCCGCCTAGAAAGCAGTGTTTTGTCCCACTGTTTAGCAAAGGAGCATCGTAGCCTCACAAACTTGGTACCAAACGAAACAGTAAATGGAGACGATCGAAACAAGCCCACTTGAGCCCATGTAGCTCTTTCCTTTGTCTCCCAGCAGCTGTTTTTTTCACCTTGCTGAGGAGGCCTCAATGGGGCCTCCTAGAAAGCAGTGTTTTGTGCCACTGTTTAGCAAAGGAGCATCGTAGCCTCACAAACTTGGTACCAAACGAAAGAGTAAATGGAGACGATCGAAACAAGCCCACTCGAGCCCATCTAGCTCTTTCTTTTGTCTGCCAGCAGCTGGTTTTTGACCTTAATGAGGCCTTAATCAGGGCCTCCTAAAAAGAAGTGTGTTTTTTGCCACCGGTTGGCATAGCAGCGGCGCAGCCTCACAAACTTGGTACCAAACGAAACAGTAAATCGAGATGATCGAAACAAGCCCACTCGAGCCCATGTAGCTCTTTCCTTTGTCTCCCAGCAGCTGTTTTTTTCACCTTAATGAGGCCTTAATTGGAGCCGCCTTTTTTATTTCACATTAGGGGTCTGGAAGCTATATTTGCAAACGGGTTCAATAATAATTTTAACATTATGTTAAAATAAGTGGCATTTTTTTGAGTTCTGTCTCCAGCGTGGAAGTGGGAGATTAATTTTTTTTTTTTATGTCACATTAGGGGTCTGGAAGCTATATTTGCAAACGGGTTCAATAATATATATATATATATATATATATATATATATATATATATATATATATATATATATATATATGCATGAAACAAAAGTAATTTTCCTCTGGAATTATTAAAATATGTCTGATTCTGATTTTCTGCAATGCTAATTCCTGCATACAGGCCCCTGCTGATCAGAGCTAAACCTACAGTGAAGCAGTTGAGGGTGTAGACTGAAGGATGATGCACTTCAGGACTGTTTTGAGTGCTCTGACTGGGAGTTTAAGAGCATTGTCATGAAAAAAAAGTTCAAATTCTAGATCTAGGATCTGTGTTACAATATAAGCATTTATGGAGCTCCGGAAGGACTAGGGGGCCCTAAGCAGCTGCTTAGTCCACTTATGCATCAGCTCAGATCTAAATGGGATCAGCATTACATAACTTAATTTAAGACAAAGACAATAGCTGAATACTTAGGATTTAACTAAACTGCAAAACAAATATGTAATTTTTGTTATTATGTTTTAGTATTTTATCCATCAAAACATTTTTATACCCCCCTCACACTTATAAGTCTCTGGAGCCGCCACTGGCTGTAGCCCCACTGTCCAGTCTCTATAATGGCTGCCATCTCACACACATCCTGAGATTTGACGTCCCCACCACACCCATGCCCATCCCCCCTCAGCTCTCCCTCCAGGGTTTGCCAAAATGATCAAACCCAGCAGATTTAACTGGTGTGAAACACACAAAATCTCCATTACAAAAAATACCTTTCACTCCAGACGCATTACTATGGGAGATTACCATTTTTTTCTTTTATTTCAGTTTTATTAAGTAATTGATATGCGGTAAAGTTGTGAAGGCAGAGTTAAGGTGTTATTAGTTGTGTACACAGGGCTGAGCCGTCAGCCTCAGCAAGCTGCTTTTTCCACCCAACCGGGAACTCCAGTGTGAGCCGGAGACAAAATCAAGCGCTCCTTTATGACTGCTACACACCTGCAACTACGGAGGGAAATTAGACCTTCATGCTACCACTTGAGGAAGGAGAACCAACATAGCTGTACAGAAAATGGTAAGATTCCTCTTATTTTAACGGACTCCAAGTTGTTATCTAAATGCCTTTATCTACATAGCACACAGTTAGATATTCTTTTAAGCACTGTTTACACTTCTGTAAAAGCTCTGTTTCAATCGAGTTTCACTAGGATAGCTTGCTGAAATTAGCCGAGCTATAGCTAATGAGAAGCAATGTACATTTTATTTTCCACCTATTGAGGTCCAGCAAAAAAATAGAGATGAAAGCAACAATTAATGAAAATAAGCTAAAAATAAAGGTAGTTAAAAATGATTTTGTTAAATATGACTGCTCACTAAAAGGATTCAAATGCAAAATAATAAAAAAAGTTTGAAAGCTGCAAATCTAATAGAACAGAGATCATGAAATACACAAGTTATTTCAGTAAGCCTGCTTGTGTTATTGAAAAGGGTTATAAATGTTTACATGTGTTCTAATGGGAGATGATAGACATGGTCAGCTAAAATGGTTGCTTCTGCTGGGACAGGGCCTGAAGAACACATTACACCAGACTGTATATTCTTTGTAGAATGATAAAGGTTTGGGTTTCTTTGTCTTTTGGGGAGTCACTGTGAGTCATGAGGTGTGAATTAGGAACTGGAGTAAAATGTGATTTGTCTAAATTCCCTGAAATGTGATTTAAGCTTTTAGTATTGAGTTTGGGCGGAAGCCTTATCTTGAAAACAGGTCTTCATCCAAGTTGGCCTTTCAGGTCCAATGCAGATAGTATGTCTAGATCATAGATGATGGAAATCAGTTCTGTTTAGACCTCTATTATTTAAAAAATTAAATTTTTTATGTCCCTACTGCTTCACTTTTTTTTTAAATTGATCACAAGCAGTTTGAGACACATGATATAGCTATCTGTGATCAAGCTGTTGAGTAGATAAATGCCTAAAGCAGGGATCAGCAGTTCCAGTCTCTGAAGGCTGGTGTCCTGCACGTTTTTGATGTTTTCCTGCTCCACCACACTTGACCAAAATGGATCATTAACAAATGTGTGATAACAAGCTATTGGAGAACCATTTGTTTCGGATCAGGTGTGCTGCTGTAGGACTAGACTCACTGATACTTGCCTTAGTTTCACCTGGGTGCATCATTCTCATTGTGATCAGGGTTTAGTTCCTCCAAGGTCTTTTGCTGTTTCCAGTCTTTTTCACTTTATAATGTGGACATTTAAAAATGCTTGGTTTTTGTGTTTTTATAGGACCAAAAGCCTCACTCTCGTCGTCTCGTGATAGTCAGAGCACAACCTGATAGATGTGAGGCTCGTTATAAAGCGGCCTGTGTAAAGACAGCAATTGAAGAAAAGGAGTGGACGTCTTCTCTGCATCAAAAAGGTTTAATGGTTAGTTTTGCTTCAGTTTTTTTGTGATCTACATCCCAGAGATAACTGTTATGGGTTTGTCTTCAGTAAATGTACCAGTGTATGTGAGGCTGATTTGACTTAAGATTTGTAAAATATTTTTCAAAAGGAGTTTCAAATATCTTGTACCTGCTATAATTATGAAATCAACTCAAATTTAGACCCCTTCCTGTCAGCCTACTGTGTTGAAAAAGCGAGCCACTAAAGCCATGCAAAATAGAAAAGATAAATAAATACAATTTAGAAAACCATAGCTAATGCTGGATCAAATAGTCTTTTAACCTAAACTTAGTGATTTGAATTAGTTGGTAATGGATATCAAAATCCAAAGCTAATTTTCCAAAGGTAATTTTTTTGTTTTTTTGTTTTGTTTTTTTATAGGGACATCTGATCATAGCAAACTTAGCTTTTGGAATATTTGTGATACATTAGGGTGGTTCGCTACATGATTTGTATTAAATATATAAGCAAGGTATTTGCTTTATTTCCCACCCTATGTTAAATTGACAAAATGTGTTGGCCAAGTGATCAAGTGACCATCAAATCCAGAAACTCCAATTTAATCTCAAGGACCCTTTGCATTTTTGTTGCTGTTGAGAACTGACATCTTAGGAATTTCTAAATACTTTGATACAGTTAAAGTTAACTTTGTAGCTCCGTTGTTACTTATTACATTTCATGTAGGGGTGGGCTAATTAACTGTTGAGCTTCTCAATTTTTAGCACTCACAACAGTCATCCAGCGAGAGTGACGATTCCATCATCCTTGGTCCAACGCCAGCTGCAGTAATCCAGGACATGAGCGTGCCAGAGCTCACAAGAACCAACAGTGTGATTGTAAGTTTATCTACAAGCGTCATTGACACTAAAAAGGAGGGTGACTCAACTGAGAGGGATGCTGCAACTTCATCTTCTAGATCATCAGGTATGGATGAAATGTCAAACAATAGCAGTATTCCATGACAGTTTTGAACAAAAGAAAATACCTAAAAGTTTGAATTAGTCAATGCTGCAGAGGGTCGGTATTTCCATTTATCGCTGTTTTTCGAGTGCCAGTGTAATTGTTGTAACTCTCTGCATCTCATCCTGTGAGACTTCTCTTCAAAACAATGTAAAAGAAAATCTCAACATTGAAGAAAATAGACTAAAACATAAGTAGTCTGAGAAATTATTGTGATTAATGCTACAGCTGTTAAAGGAGAAGTCCGGTCAAAATCAGTATTCAAACTGGTGAAAGTACTCTAAATATAAAATTATTACATACTGTTCAATAAATTATAAGCTTTTTTAGTTAAGAGTAATTTTCATTTGAAGGTGCTTTTATGGGGGCCGCCATCTTGGTGAAGAACAGTACTGCCACCTCCCAGTTTGTGACGTCAGGTCGCGGGATCGGCTGTTCAGCAAGTCCCAATGCCCTATCTGTCCCCTTGTAAATAAATACCCGTTTTCATGCCAAAATATTTTTTAACCCCTTAAACAAAGATAGACATGATATTAAGCATTTATATTTAAATTAATACTAATTTTACATTTTAGAGACATAAAAACACAACAAATAAGCATTAGAGTACGGTTTATGGGTTGGGTTCTGCAATGTTATAAGATGAGTATAAAACTCATCTTTAGAACTAATCTCTGCTCAAAATGGGGATCTGCACCGCATAATATACTTTTAGCAGTTATCATCAGTTATTGCAACCGTAACTGCAGAAAACAGATCGGCTCATTCCGAGTTTACTCTGTCCTCCTGTCAGGATGAGCTGCAGTGCGTTATGAGGAGGAGGGATATTTCATCGTCACTTAGTTTAGACCCCAAACAAGCCACTTCACTTTCAGAAACAAGCCCATAAAAACCTGCATCCCGCAACTCATTAAATTTACAAGCGACTTTAGAAAAAATAACACCAAAGTCATATAAATTAAGTGGTATTCGCCCCTGTGAGCACTCTTCCCAAGTGTGTTGTATCCCTCCGCTGCTATGGTCGGGTAAGCAACTGTTAGCAGAAATTCTATCTTATGAAAAAGAAAAACGTACCTAAAAGTCTCACTCTCATGTAATCTTGAAAACATTCTTCTTCCAAATGTTGGCTACAAACGACGTGTTTTCTCTCTCGCCAGAAGCACGATGGCAAATCCTCCCTCTTCAAGTAGGTATTTCAACAAAACAGCCCATGGTGGATCATGAATAGGAAAGGTGAAAAAAACTAATGTTTTTTCACCTTTTACCTGATGTATTGGAACATCCAACGGCCATGCACGTGAGCATTGTTGCTTCAACAATAGCTCTCGCAAATTTCAATGGTGAAGTCCTCTGGAAATCCGAAATAATTGTTTCTGAACGCAGCTGTGTACAACAGCTCCTGTTGAGTTTGCTTGTAAAGCACGGAGATCTGCCGTTGGCTCTCCGCAATTCTACGTCACAGGATATGATGTCAGACGGCCGTCATTGCCCATATTTGGGCAATAATGGCCGCCCCCGTACACAGTGATCCAGATACAATTTATGCTTTTTATTTTCTTATTGATTAACGCTAAATTAATTAAATAACCACGAACAAATTAGTTTTAGTTTTAGTTAATGATCCCCTGATTTTTCCTTGTTGACCGGACTTCCCCTTTTAAGATAATACAGCAGATGATCATTCAAAAAATTATTCAGATATAAAGCCCTTATGTAATGTATAAGGATTAGTTAGTGTATTTATGCGTATTTATGAGGCCAAAAACAGTTGGAAATTCAATTATGATGACTTGAATTGACTGATGTCACATCCAGCACTACCCGAGATGTGGATATATGAAAAACACTTTAAGTGAATAAGGATATAATAAAATCCCCTGAAAATCCTCCTATTCCGAAGGGTTGTAATTACTTAATTAGTGCAGTTTCCATTAAAGGATTTTGAATTTTTACATTTGGTTTTTACTCAAATATAGGGATCTTTGAAACTTAATGATTGAAAGACTTCATCCATAAAAGAAAGAATGTTTTAAAAACTTTTGCTAACAGGGCCAAACTAATTATTGATGGTGAAAATTAGATGATTACAATGTCAGCAGCTTCTGATTAAGTGCTATTAAGAAATTTGCAAGAAGGTCAACTGTTAAATTAGTCATTCAAAATGCTTGTCTTAAAGCAAACATACTGACTGCTTACTGCTGAATGCTCATTTACCTAATAGACCTGCTTTATTTAGGTCAGTTTGGGGTGAGAAGGAGATGCACAACTAAAGTTGAAAAGAACAAAGATCTGCCTTCAGCCAAAGGTAAGAAACTTTCTGAGTAGAAATAAAATTACATTGTAATTTTCTAATAAATATTGGACCTTTAGAGGACACACTGTCCGTTATTATTACTCTTCTTCAGGCATGCTCTTTTTGTCTTCTATAATTTATATATAATCTATATAGGTTTTCAGTTTACTCTGTACCTGGGGTCTCATTTAAAAAGGAGTAAAAGTGTGTGTACGCCCATATGACAAAAATGACAGGCGCACACAAGCACATAGTTTCACTTTATAGATCCCAGCTGCACTTCAAAGTTTGTACAAAAGGTTCCTCCTCATGTTCAGGTGTATTTAAATGAGCCAGCTGATTAATGTTATTTCATGGCAACCACTAAGAAAAGAGCGGGGGAAAAATCTATTTTAATGAGGCAGACATAGGTGTTTTGGTGATGTGGAGAGTTGACAACACATCCTATTTGGCAATGGTGTGACAAACAAAAACAAATTTAGACCTACTGCGTGGCAATATGTTGCCACTACACTTAATGCAGTGAACAGCATAGAGAGGACCATGGCTGAAAGAAAAAAGTTGTCGGATTTAAAGGTGGAAGTAAAGAAATAAACAACAAAAATTAGCATGCTACACCTTGATGTTTTTGCACATTCATGATATAAAAGCGTACTCCCGGCCCTCCGAGTTGTTAACAACTGTAACTGAATGGGGAGAGTGTGGTTCAGTCATGTCGGTCTCTCCAATACTTGACCCAGTTCAGCATATCGAGAAAAGAAGAATGCACTATGGCAGTCTAAATGGGCTTATAAACCAGTCATCATGGATCAGGAAATCTTTGTGATCCCTGAACACATGTTGCCTCATAATTCTGTCCATCTTTATAGTGTTCCAGCAGTGCCAATGCAAAATAGCCCAGCTTTACGTACAAAATATTTTATGGTTTTATTTATTTTTTATATTCTGTCCCAATATCTGTTAATTTGTGGAACACAACACCCTGGTGATCCACGGAGATAGGTAAAAGGTGATTAAAAAATGTTATTGTGCAGACTTTGCTTTAAGATTTGAGTGGGCTTATTGTTCTTTTTTTGTTGTTTATGTGACAGGTCCTCATGTATAGTTATGGCTTACCAGCATATATCACACCACAGTTTAACATGCATAGAGTCGATCTATGATTAAAGTCTGTAGATATATTTAACACATGAGAGGAATTATCCAGCAGCTTGGCTGCAACTCACCATTTTAACATCTGCATCAGAAATTCCCCATGTCCAAATTTTGCATATGCATGGGTCAGAGTTGGCGTGAGGAATCGCACATTTTCACATCAAGTTTCTGTTTTATGAATAAGAAACTTTTCATAGAAAGTGGTGTATGCAAGTCTTAGCCTCTGTTTTGTGCATATGCACGCTTTATAAATGAGACCCGTAATGATTTTCTCAAAGTTGCATGTATACTAAGTTTTGTTTCATTTAATAGAAAGATCAGATGACGAGGTACCAGTGGCCATTGAAGTCTCTGGAAATTCTAACACAACTAAAGGTAATTTCTCTTCAAAGTTTGATTATAAGTGGGTAGAATCTTTTAAAATGTTTCCAGAAAGACAATCCTCAAAATTAAAAATTACTTTACTTCTAATTGTTATATCCATCCATCAATGTTCTGACCCACTTAATTCCTCATGGGGTCACAGGGGTTGCTGGTGCCTATCTCCAGCGTTCACTGGGCGAGAGGCGGGGTACACCCTGAACAGGTCGCCAGTCTGTTGCAGGGTGTACCCCTAATTGTCATAATAAAAAAAATGTTATAATAAGAAAATAACACCCATCGGGTCCAATGTCCTAATAGCTTTTCTCCCTGTAAGCCAGGCTTGAAAACACTTTACTTATTTTTACTAACATTTGCTGTCACTATTCATTAAATACTTCACATTAACAGATGTAAACCTATTTCCAATATTACCCCCAGTTGTAATTGAACTAAACAATTGGGAAATTAATGAACAGTTCACAACACTTTTTGGTGTTAATCTGAGTTTTCCCTCATTTATCAGCCTGATGAGGATGTCTCTACACAAGATAGCTTATTTTTTCTTCTGACTGTATACCCTCAAGCAATAGTTTGGTTTTATTTCTTCTCCCCCACCATCACCTATCCACCATCAATTCACCCGAAACCTTCTTATTGTTTAAATCCTTTGGAAATGTCATATATATATTGAGCAATTTTGTTGTTTTTCGAACATCCCTTTGACCCCATAAATTTTTCTTATTATATACTTTGCACAATGACTTTTCTATTGTATTTACTAATGCTTTTAGAATAGCTGGCAATACTTGTCTTCATTCATGAATAGTTGTCAGCATCACTAGTAATACCCCCTCCATCAAAAAATAATTTTACTGCAGTGTACTACTGTGATGAAGAAATGTTTTCGTGATAACTTTATATTTGCCCTGCCACAAAGATGGAAATATTTTTTGATTGCAGAAAACTTAAGTGCTTCTATTCATTTTTCAGAGCGATCACAAACAAAGAGACAGAAGTGGAGCCAAGAAGAAGTCCAGGCAGTGGAGAAAACGCTCATGAACTGTATCAACTTTGGAACTGTTCCTCGGAAAGCCGAGTGTATGAAGTGCATTGAAGCCTCACCAGTGGCCCTCAAAAACAGGACATGGCAAGCAGTTAAATTCTATGTGAAAAACCGCATAGACGCATTAAAACGAAAAACTTTCAAAAGAAGGCAAGCGTTGACCTTTTATTACTACCCTTTTATTAAACGGGCCATTTGTTAGTGCCACATCCAAGCTGCTTCTGTTTGGAGTTTTGAATTTTTAGGACAGTTGCAGTCAAGGTCAAGTCAACTAAAACTGCATGTTCATATATACGTATTGATGAATAGGTATTGTTTTAGTTTTTCATTTATTTGTACATATTGGCTTGTATGTATTCTTTGCCATAAGATAGAAATTTTGAAATCTATTCAATAAAATGGCTTACATACAACCAGAAAGAGGAGTCCAGTATTAATGGTTAGCAATAACAAGGTTACCAGGTACTTAATTAAATTAGAATTTATAAATATTTTATTAACCCAAAAGAAAAATTGAAGGTTGTGGCTCCTATTCTGCAGGTTTCTTCAAAGAACTATTGTAGATTCTGATGCCTGTAGACAGGAAGGATCTTCTGTAGCGATCTTTATTACAGGAAATCTAATGAAACCTGATACTCTGGTGTTGTATAACAGTCTGATGAAGAGGATGTTTGGATCCAGGATTTTTTATTTTTATGCAAAACCATTCTTTGCACAATTATTTCCAGAGGTTCTAGAGGAGCACCTGCCTTCTTAATCAGCTTGCTGAACTTCTTTAGGTTGATTGCTCTGATGCTGCCACACCAAAAGATGTAAAAAAGATCACAAAAACATATTTTTTTATAAAAAAATTCTAATATAATGTGGTTTATTGATTTAAAAGAACACTGATTGCTCATATTTGATATCTTCGAATGTATCTTGGTTTTCCCTAAAACTAAACCCAACACTGCCACCTGGTGGTTGTCAGAAATGGCCAAGTCCCCATGTTGATCCAAAAACCTGACAGATTTTAAATTTTCTAATTTTGATAAATTTTTACATTAAAGTTGATATTTCATGTTCCAAGGTCCCTAAAAAAATTATAAACCTAAAACCAAGTCTTTAGGTTGTTTAGAAAGATGGGTCCCCACGTGTAAGCCCCTATTCTGTGCTTAAAAAAGGTCCTCACGTTGGAGGAAAAACGTGTATGTGTGTGTGTGTGTGTGTGTGTGTGCGTGCGTACCTACAGTTAGGGAAGCAAACACAGTAAAGAGCAATTAGCAATCTCTTCCTTATTCTTTTGGCTAAGGTTCACGCCGCCACTTTCAGTTGGTGTCATATTAATGCAGTCAACAACAGCAGTCATGCTGAGTCTGAGCAAAAACATTACACCATTACTCCCAAGCTAAATGACGGGTGCGGTCAATAACTAACACACATGAAAGATATAACAAGGGTTTTCTGACAAAAAGTGTATGAAAGTGTTCTTGACAGTAAGAATTAATGTTAGTCATACCCTGACCACAAAAAAATAGGTATTCTTATTTTCCCTGGAACAGAAGTGTTACAATAGGCATGCTGTGCTCAAAGAACTTCTGTAAGTGACAAACAAATGACTATATATATATATATATATATATATATATATATATATATATATATATATATATATATATATATATATATATATATATATATAGTCGTCTGCATAGCCTCTTTTTTGTGTGAGGAATAGTTTTCATGTTTGCCGAGCATTTATTTATTTGGCCACCATACAAATACATTAACTTAACTGGACAGGAAATTTTGGAAGGTATAAGTGAAAGAGGGTACTGTCTGTTATAAATAAACTCAAGATGGCAGCTCCGAATCACAGTTTGTGGGGCAAATCCAACCCCTTGCGCTACACCTCTGTTTGCGAGGAAGTTGTAGCAGCCATGACTGGATGACAAAAAGGGATTTAATCTTGAAAAGTCACCACCACTGAGACGCAGAGGACAGAAAACGTTGAATCACATTAGTTAGTAGTTAGCCCTTCATGTACCAGAGTTATTAACTATGGTACATGAATCCTCTCCCCCTTATGGTAAAAATTTCTGAACCAACTTGAACCCTTTGACATCTATAATTTTAAGTATTAGATTTTTCAGTGTGTGCGGTTTTTATAATATCAGCAGCAGATTGCATTCTCCCATCTTTGTTTAAATTTAATTATAATACAAATTGGGATGTGTTTTTATTGTTGTTTTTTTGTTTGTTTGTTTGTTTCAGACCATACCCGTGGCTCCAGGTCCAGCCTCTCTTGCTCAGATGGAGCTCCCAGACTCAGGGCTGGCCTATCCCTTATGGGCACAGCCTCTTACCACCATATCGGCCATGCCGAATCCCGGTGTCCAGTTTCCTCCAGGTTCTGCAGCTCTGCCTGGATCCCCTTTGGTTCACATGCCTTTACCCATGTCTTTGACCACTATGATGTCTCAGCAAGAGACCCAGGAGATGGATCCTCACCCTCAGATTCTGGACATCCCACAGCACTCAGAGCATGAGCTGGACCCAGAAGCTCAAGATCAGTCTCTAAACGAGGATCCTGAAGAAGAGCCAGAATCTGCTAACCTGCTGGATAAACTTCTGGAGGATCAGAAGGGGCATGATGAAGAAGAAAACAAAGATTCGTACTCCAGTTCCCTGTTCTTACCAAATGTCTGAAAAAATGACTGTTGATTCTGATGAAAAGCATTTCTTTTCTTTTTTTTTTTTTGCTCAGTGGTCATATGCTTACAGACATTTTTAGCATACTTGTAATTCTTGCTTAAGTAAAAAAAAATGCACATGTTAAAAACTGTTTGTAGCTCATTTCTGTAGTTGCAGCTGTAAAAACCTCCTGAAACTAGGCCGTCTCATCTCAAACACCGGGATATCCCACAGTTGTATAGTTGTTAGTTTTCAAACTACTGCTTTGTGTATAATTGAAAGAAACTGATGCAGAATTTTCAACATTTTTAGCAAAGAGGAATTTTCATTCTCTACATGCACCAGACTGGTTGATACATACCCCAAAGAGATGCAGTTGCAATTTGTAGTGAAAGGTGGTTCTGCAAATTACTGACTCAGGTAAAATAACAAAATGCATGCCACACTTTTCAGATGTTTATTAGAAATACCATGTATGAGTAGTTTTACACGTCATACATGTATTCAATATTTTGTGTTTGTCAACAAATAGAATTGATATGTGTGATTGTAATGTAAAAATGTGAAGGAAATTTAACAGGTAAGGCGCTAAATGAAGGATTAAACAATGTAAACGTGGATGTAACCTCCCACTAATTGTCTACAAGTAGGTTTTCCATAACTCAGTCCTTTGTTGCAGGCCTGCAGCCCTCCTCAACTTCTCTCCTATGTTTAAAGAAGCTTCACCTAACTCAAGAAAACGGTGCTTTGCTTTCAACCAGAAAATTAAGGAAAAAGCAAACAAAAATGATGCTGTCTGTAAATCTGCAGTTTTAGTGGTGTGATGTGATGACAAGTTGTCAGCTGCAGTAACTAATCCTCACTTCACAGGTCACTTGTTTTCTTACCTCTGCTGACTGACTGTGTAACAGTGGGGGAGAAAGATGAGGAAAAGGCGATGTAAACATTAATCTAAAGGTAACACGGTATAATACACAGGCAGAAATGAGCTTGGTGTAAGGTTGGTCTAAAGCTACAACAGACATGATCTTTCAATCATTAATATTTACGCATTTCTTAAGTCTTTCACTTTTAAATATTTTACTGATTAGTGACATATGATGCTGAGATATCTCAAGTCAAGTAAAATGTTCATTATCAACCATATCCAGCAGGCAATTTCGCTGTGGTAATGCTTTTTTTTATGCCATCAATTGTTAAGACTTAAATGACTCAGGCACTTGCAGATCTAGATTGAAAATTATTTATAATTCAACAGCAAAGTTTCTGATTAGAAATGAGCCAATGTTAATGAGATATCAATTTTGACAGAGAAAAATATAAATTTACTTCTTATTTAAAAAAGGGCATGTTGTAAAATTATTTATACCCTTCTCAATAATCAATAGACAAATCTTTATTAGCATTACAAATTCAGACCATTGTTTTTATTGCTGACTAGATTTCTGGTCGTTTCCATGAATGTGGAAAATCTACCCCTGATTAGCAGAGTCTTTGAGATTGAAAGGGCTCCTTTAACTTTGTATAAATAGAAATAGATCTACTGTATCTGTCTCTCATCTTAGATACTAGATTGAAATGTTCGCTGTGCTGTAATTTTCAGACTTCACCTTTCTGTCAAATGGGGTTGTGGATGTGGTAATTTGATGCTGATCTAATGATGCTTTTGCTGTTTTGTTTGACCGATAAAACATGTATTCAAATTGCGTTACTGACAAATGAGAGAACTAGAGTGTATCTCACTTTATCCCTCTATACATCAGTTCACTTGCTCTTGGCAGTAAAGGCCTCCCTTTGTCGGGGTTGCCCCAGGGCAAACTGACAGGGTTAGATGGAGCGCAGCTCCTTTGTCAAACCAACACCTGAAAATATCAGAAATCCGATCAGAGGGAGAAAAAGAAACAAACCTGCACATGTCTGAGGAGACATGGCTGTTGGCACTTGTAGACATCCAGCGTGCAAAAACAAAAAAGCTGTCTCTAAAGGCCTATGTGAGATCTCAATGAGTGCTGATACACAGTGCATTAGAATTGGAAAAACAAGTAAAACAAAACATGATGATAGACATGGAGCATGGATAATTGTTAGCTTATAGAAAGAGTGAGAGCTGATGTGTGACATGGACATGCTAAATTGTGTGCGTTATGAATCCCAGAAAGGATTGAAGGATTCCTTATTGCTCCTTGGAGCCAGACATCGTGAGCTCCCTATGCTAAAGGAAGTATCTTATCTCCTGCCTTACTGATGGCACTATTCGAACAGCACTTATTATAGCCAACAGACATCCTTACGCTTTGGCTAAAGAGTATTGACCAATTAGAGCTTTTCAGTTGCAGCCATGGTAACCTGTTGGGATTCACAGTATGGAGGATTAGAAGGGACAACATAAATATATATATATATATCATGATATCAATAGATGTGAATTTGCCATGAAATTATTATGAATTTACCATGAAAAAAATAAAGCACTATTAACTAATTAAATCAGTGATACTCCTGTTGCATAGCAACCAAGACAGTGTGAAGCAGCCATGAAGCCAAACTGATGGAGGCTGAAAGTTAATCCTGTTGTCTCAGTTTTAAAAAGCTGTACATGGATTTTATTTTTCCCTGTGCACCTTCATTATGGCTCACAACCTGTTGTATAAAATGTTTTATTACTTTCTATATTTATTTTCATTCATTAATCAGCTCAATGTTCAAAGTTATTTTATGTTGATATAGAAATATACCACCAAATAAAAATAAATGTTGACACATACTATTTGTATTATTCATTAGTAACAATAACTTGAACACAAACCCAATACATTTCTAAGAAAGGTTTTAATCCATTTATTAGTGGTGAAGAATAAGCATGAACTAACCATTGACATTAGATACCTGACTGCATTGTTTTTAATTCATTGCAGAAAGCCAGGGGGAGTTTGAAGGCAGCGTGGAGGAAGACAGGCCTCAATCGCTCGCTTAGCTGAAAGCTAAAATTAAAATTAAGCGATATGTCAATATATCAAGCAGATATTTTGGGTTTACATACGTACCTTCTCATCTAAAAACATTTTTAAAGTCACTTTTATGTCACTAAAAAGCGTAATATATCCAACCTTATTCACAGCTTTTCACTCCTCTCCGACATTGCCGTTTTCCTGGGATCAATTCTCTTCAACCCACAATGAATCATGGGACAGGGTGGGCCACGAAGGATTTCTCTGGACAATATTTTAAAAGACTTTAAACTGTACTTACATGCTGGATATGAGTCTTGCTTGTTTTGAACATCTAACTTTATAATGTATTTTAAGCATAAAACATTAGCACTCACTGAATAAAGACCCAGGTTTGTCGCTCTCTTTTGCTCGCTGCTTGGGCAACATCGGGGAGAACAGTCTCAGCTCTCTTTTTCTGCGGACCCTCGAGGAGACACAAGCCACCCATGCCGCTCACATGGGGTTCGTAGACTCACCACATATGCTAGCAGAATCCAAGCTAAGTACATCCCTGCCCTGTTCCAACAGCAGAGCTTGAAAAGCTGACTGCTATGAAGCAGGCTGTTTATGATCTTTCTAAGCTATGCAGGAGAAAAGCTGACCCAGGAGACAGTAGAGGGCAGGAGGAGGAAGAGGACATAGGAGGAACAAGCCCATGATTTAAGAGAATACAAACTTGTACTGAAAAATGGTAGAAGTACAGGACATACCATCCCATTTTCTGGGCTCAGAAACTTGCTGGTTGGCATAAATTGGTGTGTGACTGGACTAGAATGGCGTCTTTAGAAGTAGAGGAAGAAGGGGAAATGGATTTTGACGAGTGGAATTCAGTTGTTAACAGCAGAGGACAGGGAACTGGAGTATGTCGGGGGGGGGAGATTACGAGTCAAGGAAGTAAACGTAATTTAGAATTGAACAGTTCAGATGAAGGAAGTGGATTTGCGCAGAAACAGGCTGTGAGAGAGGAATTTAAAATGATCCCCAAATTTAGGAAGGAAGATGATCATGTTGGTTTAAGTCCGACAGAGGGACAGAAAAATACCCATCCATCCATTTTCTAACACGCCTATCCCTTGTGGGGGCGCGAGGGGTGCTGGTGTCTATCTGCAGCTGTCAATGGGCGAGAGGGGGGTACACTCTGGACAGGTTGCCAGTCAATTGCAGGAATGAAAAATAAATCAGAAATCAGAATCAGAAATACTTTAATAATCCCAGACAGCCTTGCAAATTGAAAGTATTTGTAAAAATTATCAGTGAGAGAAAGATCTTGGGTCAGAGTTGAGTAACATGGGGAGTGATGACAGGGATTCCAGAGGAGGAAGATTTGGAGAAACTCAAGCACAGTATTAGTGGAGGGGAGGTGAGTAGAATAAGGAGACTGTTGAGAACAGTGGATGGTGAATCCAGAAAAGGTAAAAATAGGATGCATGAGCTTTCCCGTTAGGCCCCGTGTTCCTCCACTGCTACGCTGTTACAAATGCCAGAGGTATGGACACATAGCAACGATATCCAAAGGGAAGCAGAAGTGTGCCAAATGCCGAGGTGAGCCCAGAGTGAAGGAATGTAAAGAAAAGTTATTGGGCATTAAAGATATATCATGGGAGCATGTCGAAACAAGACCTGAAGCAGATGATAAGACAAATTGATTGTTTTACATTGGAATGCAAGAAGCTTAACAGCTGATGACCATAAATTTAAGGGATTTATGAAAGCTTTAAAAAATAAATCAAAAATTACATGTGTTCAAGAAACATGGCTTAAATCAGAATTATAATTTATTATTAAAGGATATGATAGCATCCGTAGAGATAGAGGAGAAGTTAGTGGAGGAGGATGTATAATATTTATTAAACAAGGAATGCAATATAGAGTTTTGGGAGAAGAAGAAAAAGAGATGGAATATTTAATAATTGAAGTAACGACTGGAGAAGGAAATATCAAAATCGTTAACTTTTATAATCCATGTCATAAGTTGTCTTTAGAGTTGATGGAAGAACTGGTGAAGCAGTAAGAAGGGAAAGTGCTCTGATGTGGGGTTTCTAGCGCTCATAGTACATTATGGGGTAACTGTAATGTTAACAATGGAATGGTGATTGAGGAGATAATGGAGATCCATCCATTTTCTGACCCGCTTAATCCCTCATGAGGTCACGGGGGGTGCTGGTGCCTATCTCCAGCGTTCACCGGGGTACACCCTGGACAGGTCGTCAGTCTGTTGCAGGGCAACACAGAGACAAACAACCATTCATGCACACACTCACACCTAAGGACAATTTAGAGAGACCAATTAACCTAACAGTCATGTTTTTGGACTGTGGGAGGAAGCTGGAGTACCCGGAGAGAACCCATGCATGCACAGGGAGAACATGCAAACTCCATGCAGAAAGACCCAGGGTTGGATTTGAACCCAGAACCTTCTTGCTGCAAGGCAGCAGTGCTACCCACTGCACAGAATCTGCAAAAGGTCTTACATTAGTATTAGATTCATTAGCAGGCATTTGCAAATGGGAGGTAGTTAAAGGAACAACAATAGGAAGTGAACACTTTCCAATTTTTATAGTAGTAGGCTTAAGTTTAGAATAATGTGACACAGTGGGATTTCAGAAATGGTCATTCTTTGGTGATGAATGGGAAATATGCAAAATTTATATAAATACAATTCTTTCTTTTTTGTAAAATTGTTCTAGAGGCAGCAGAGAAGTCAATAAAGAACAAGCCATAAAGCGCAAAAGTAAGATTGGTGGACAGAGGAATGTAAAAAAGCAATACAAATTTGAAAGGTCAAGGACACCAAGCGGCGCTACACACCAAAGGGACTTTTTAAATTGCTTTTTAAATCTGGATATCCATTTATTTATTTTAATAAATTCTTGTACTTGAAGAGAAGTTGTCACTCCTTTATTCTATGTTATGTGTGCAGAGTTTGCTGTCAAAAAAACACCAGTGCTCGAATCACCCTTTAAAATATTTGCTTATATCAGCTGTTTGGGCTGATATTAACCGGATAATACCTAACAGACCGAGGGTTATTCAGTAAACATTGAACGACTTAAAACAGTGCGTAATGGCACAACAGTACAGTACAGTATCAGCAATGGAAATATCATTGTCCTGCCTGATGATAGTAAATATTGATGTTAAAACTGAAGATAAAGGGTTTGTCAGTATTGACACAGATATTTTTATAAGCACTTATTTAAAATGTCTTAAAATGATCTGCTTATTGGTGTATGAATGTATGCGTTAATGAGTGTGATTGGGTGAATGTGGCTAATGTATAAAGCGCTTTGACAGGTCAGTATGAATTGAAATGCTCTATATAAATTTAATTCATTTGCTAAAGAATTTCTAATGCAAAATTACCAGAAAGACAGAAATTATGCAGGGCTCCTGTCGAGTGCAGTATAAATATCTATCCATCTAGATATAGATATTATAGTATATTTGTGCTCATGCACAACTGCATAAATGTAGTTATCAATGATTGCAAATTGCTCCCATAACTACGGGGGCCACATAGGTCTGGCTGTGCACTCAGAGAGTGCATTCTCTTTCAAGGCTTTATGAGGAACAGGTCTGTACTGTACAGCCCAATTAATTGTCTTCTTGTGAGTGACATACTGAGATCTCATCAGGATTTACTGTGGAAAGGTTGTGCCGTAGGGACCTCCAGGAGGTTAAAAAAACACATTTCACTTTCTCCTCATGTGGATTTCTTCATGTTCATATTGCTGTCATAATTATAGGCTTTCATCTTGTCTCCCCACTTTAAAAATGTTGAGAAATTTTAGGATGGAAGCGATCCAACTTTTACAAAAGTTTTTTTTTTTCATAACACTTGCCATTTGTAAGAAATTGTCAATAAACATCTTTCTTTTTATTGTTTTATTGTATTCTCACTGAAGTCAACATATTTGTTGACATTAAAGGTTAGAATGTTTAGCTCAACTGTTTTATTTCTGGTTACACTGTTTTAGTACATTTCAAATGTAATAATAAATGAACCATTAAATCTCTAACCAGTTATCACCAGGCCTTCTGCGAGACAAATTAAATCATTATCTAGTTAATCCAACTCGTTGTTATGATTCTGGACCGTCTGGTTGCTCTGCTCTCCCTGTCAGTAATCAAGCCTGTTAATTCCAGTTGCTGCCTGCTGCACTGCAGTGCAATCAGCAGCATGTCTCTCAGCTGGGCTCAAGCAGTTATAAGTCAGCCTCTGGCAGGCAGATGGGGCCAGATAATTACAAGCCACCAAGTCAACAGTATGCAGCACTTCATTTTACCTGACCAAGTTCATGACCATGTCTTCGCCTCACGGATTTTCCCTCTTGCCTAGCCCTTATCGGATTTCTCTGCTTTCTGGACAACGACCCTGTTTCTGCCCGCCGAAGGAAGGACTCTGAAAAGTGGCCCTTTATTGAGGTTTATTGTGTGTAATTGCACAGATTGTGATATATTTACTGGATATATTTGTTTGACTTCATCGAAGTATTCACTGAACCGGAAATTATATCACAGCCTCTGGGGTTAACTAATACAGAAGAAGTTGCTTTATGTGAAGTACTGCAAATTGCACAAGGTAACGTTTTTACCCTCGTTTGTAATAGTGATGTGCCAGATGTGCCAGAGGCATGCCCAAAGCATCAATGGAACATTTGCCAGTGCCCTGTACTCCACATAATGATCCCAGCAAGCGTGCATCTTATAGCAGGAGGAAGTGTGTGCTCTGTTTGGCCAAGCACAAGAAGCAGCAGTCAACACCCTGGAAAAGCATTGTTGTGATGTCTGTGCTTGATAGATGATAGGAACAATTATTTGATAATGCTTGATAGATGATAGGAACAATTATTTTGACTACCATCAGCATTAAGTCGAAACTTGCATTAAAAAATTAGTACCTTTTTTTCTTTTGGAGAATAAACATATTTGTAGATATGCTACAAATAAAAAAATGCACATTGTTCAAGTAGACCATGTAGATCAGATTTCAGCTGTTTTTCATCTTATATATTAGTGTTTGGTGTGTGTTTATCAATAAAACTATTTCTGGTTCTACATCTTTCTTATGAGCACTTCACCATTTTTATATTATGCAAATTCAGCTTATCCATGAAAAAATGATGTACACTTCTGGACTGAAGCTTTTAAGATGGTGTTATAACACCCCAATTAAATTAAAACAAGTCCAGGCAGAAATTTGCCCCAAAAAGGCCTCAATTATATGCAATGTATGCCTCTGCCTCTGCAATTTACATACTGTGCAGTAGGTCTAGTGTTTTATTATCTATAATGTTCCAGGTAACATACAGATTAAAGGTAGGAAGGTTGGAGGATATGGATACATGTATCATTCTGTTATTTTTATCACAAGACAATGTTTTAAGATTGTTTAACGGAATCCAGATGTTGGCATTTTCATTTGCATGGGAGTGTTTCTTTGTAACTGTTTCAATGACCTCACTATGGTTTAATTCCTGCTGTGTTCTGGTTTTAAAAAGTTAAAAACATGGTGTAAACGTGTCATTAACTGCCACACTTATCCACACAATGGCTTTGGGAAAAACAATGATGGATAGAAATTTTTAAGTTTACCAGCATGGAATCAAAGCCAATGTGCTCGGGTCTCTGAACTAACAAATAGATATTGAATGGACTCTGGATAGCAGCTGTGAGACCATCAAACCTCACTTTCAGCACCATATCCCGATACGTGTGTGTGTGTGTGTGTGTGTGTGTGTGTGTGTGTGTTCAGGGCATTATCAGACTGCTAAGTTTGAATCAAAGCTTGTTGTGCTATTTTACATTGAGCTTAACAGGCTGCTATCAATAGCCTAGCCAGCTGAGGCTAGCAAAAAAAAGTAGGCATAAAGGATAACCTCTATTTCCTCCATGCATAGGAGACATTGCATCAGAAATTGTCCTCATTCATTGGAGGTTATCTGTGATATTTCATTATAACTGAAGTAATTTTAAAAGTAATATTGGACTTGCATTTTTTTTCTGTGTCCTGTCTGGCAATGTGGCAATAAGAATTGTTCTCTTAATTCCAGAAAAAGCCCAACAGATTTTATTCTCACGAGTGGAGCATTATTGCAATGTAAATAATTTTATTATGTAGGCAATAATTCACGTTTATGTGGACACTACATTGATAAAGTAGAAGAGGAGAGCGAAATGAGAAGAAGAAAAAAGAAAGGGTGAAAAGGTAAAAGAAAGAGGAGATAGTGGAGAGAGATTGACAAAACTTAATCAGTCGGCTTCATTACCTGCAAAGACAGATGTAAAATGAACAGCACAACCAATAGAATTACAGATACAATACAGCAACACCTTGATACCATAACTGAAGTATATTACTTATTAATCAATATGAAATGTATAAAGTGGTAGCTGAAGATCAAAATTGGTGAGTATGTAAGTAGCCGGATCCAAGCAACTGTAGGTGTTTGTGAGCGTGCACTTGTGTGTGTAAGGTTCATCCTTGGGGAAAATGCTCAATAGTGTTTGTGAAGAGCCAAAGAACCCCCCCGAAGCACCGAGGCAGGCCCCAGGAGACCCAAAACCCCAACTGCCCAAAGGAACCCCCCAAGTAAAGGTGCCCAAGAGGGGCCAACACAGGAAATCTGCAGCCCCCACGGAGGTAAGAGGGGGACGCACAACCCCCCCCCCCCCCCCCCCCCAGTAAATCTCCAGCCGCCGCAACACTGAAGACCCCCCAAGGAGCCGCGGGGACGAACCCGTTGGCTCCGCCGCCAGCCAGCTATGCTGAGGTGGGACCGGTCATGAGCCCCGGGGAGCCGAGGCCCCAGGAGCACCCCGCCTCACGGCTGCTTCGCAGGGCCTGGGGGCAGGACGAGGGGACTCCGCACAAAGCGGAGACTTGAGATGTGCTCGGGAGAGGGAGCAGTTTAAACCCAACCTGACAAATGGACAAAAAAAACAAAACAAACAAAAACTCACACAGTCTCAATCACTCACTCCCAGCCCAGTGCCCCCATGTGCAAAACACAAACACTCAAAAAAACAAAAAGAAAACAAAAAGGGGGGGGGGGTGACCCAATACATTCATTTGTATTCATCACACACATCCCCTGTTCCCAAGTCTAGATGCCAGCACCCCAAAGGAGGACCAGGCACCCGGACCCAGTATGTGAACCCAGTCAAGATGGGGAGGGGGACGGGGGACTCCACCACAACCCAACCTTCCCGGTTCTGTACCCGTTCCGGGCCCCCCATCCGGCCCCCAGGCCAGACAGCGCATGGGACAGGTGTCCCCGAGGACGGTGCCAAAGAAACAAATAAATTGACACTGTGGCGCATGAGGAACGGGGGGGGGGGGGTGAAATGGTGTTGTTTACATACCTCTGAAATGACGAGTTTTCTCTTTAAGATGAAGAATTTGGTGATTGTGCGTATCAGGGAAGAGGATGAGTGGAAGACAGCTTTCAACATCCTAACTGGACACTATGAGTACCTGGTGATGCCGTTTGGCTTAACCAATGCAGCGGCCATCTTTCAGAACCTAGTACATGAGGTCCTTAGGGATATGGTTGGGCAGTTTGTGTTTGTTTACCTTGACGACATTATTATTTATTCTAAGGTCTTAGAGGCTCAAAAAAAGCATGTCAGGTCCGTCTTGCTCCGGTTACTTCAGAACCGGTTGTTCGTCAAGGCAGAGAAAGGCGAATTGCAAGTTTCCACCATGTCATTCCTGGGTTTTATTGTGTCTGTGATGAATGGTGTGAAAAGGAACCCGATCTTTAGCCAAAACACTGAGATTTCCTTTTAACTGGGTTTATTGAAGGGCCGATGACCAAAAATAAGATCCAAAAAACAAGGGTAAGGCAGACATCCAGACACAGGCAAACTGACTGGGCAAAAACAAACAGAACAGGTTATCAAAAAACAGACAAAAGGTGCTGGGAGCTCTTACCGAAAACAGACTGCTAACATGGAGGGACGGATGCATAGGAATGAGAGTACGACGTACCGACAGACAACTGAGGGGGGAGTGAGACTTAAATAAGCAGAGAAACAGGTGAGCGGAGGGAATTAATTAACCACACGCAGGTGGAAACAATAATGAGACTGACAGGAGGATAAACCTAAGGCCGAGAAAGAACAAACAAAGACCGGACTACCTAAAATAGTACACAGACTAAACAAAACCCTAAAACAAGACAGAATCTACAAAGGATATAAACCCAAAAGCATAAGAGAAGCAACACAGACACTAAACCAAAAAACAGAACATTACAGAGCCCCCCCCTCAAGAACGGATTCTAGACGTCCCTGAAACACGAACCAAGAGTCCAAGTAAAATAATAACAACCCAGACCGGGCGGGAGGAGGGAGGTCCTGGATGGCGGGCCATAGTCCAAAACACAACAAAACTAATCAAGAGCAACCCAGACTGGGCGCAAGTCAAACAACAAGAGTCTGGTGGGCGTTCCAGGCGACGGTCCCGGCGTGACAGACGTTCCGGCGGGCGTCCCGGAGGACGGCCCCGGCGTGACAGACGTTCGGGCGGGCGTCCAGGAGGACGGCCCCGGCGTGACAGACGTTCGGGCGGGCGTCCCGGCGGACGGCCCAGACGTGATAGGCTCTCCGGCGGTCGTCCCGGCGGACGGCCCCTGCGTGACAGGCTCTCCGGCGGACGGCCCCGGCGTGACAGGCTCTCCGGCGGTCGTCCCGGCGGACGGCCCCTGCGTGACAGGCTCTCCGGCGGACGGCCCCTGCGTGACAGGCTCTCCGGCGGACGGCCCCGGCGTGACAGGCTCTCCGGCGGACGGCCCCGGCGTGACAGGCTCTCCGGCGGACGGCCCCGGCGTGACAGGCTCTCCGGCGGACGGCCCCGGCGTTACAGGCTCTCCGGCGGACGGCCCCGGCGTGACAGGCTCTCCGGCGGACGGCCCCGGCGTGACAGGCTCTCCGGCGGACGGCCCCGGCGTGACAGGCTCTCCGGCGGACGGCCCCGGCGTGACAGGCTCTCCGGCGGACGGCCCCGGCGTGACAGGCTCTCCGGCGAACGTCCAGGAGGCCGTCGGCGGATCAAGGCGACAGATGGCCGTCGACGGACCAGAAACCTCGGAGGTCGTCGGCGGACCAGAAACCTCGGAGGCCGTCGGCGGGGTCTGGAGAGGAAGAAAACAGAGCCTGGCGCCGGATTACGGGTTAAGGAAGGCGCCTGACTACAAGCTGAGGGAGGCGCCGGACTACAGGCTAAAGGCGGCGGCGCATGGTTAACGGCTTCAGGCGGTGGCGCCTGATTACAGGCGACTGAAGAGGGAGCCTGGCTACAGGCGACTGACGAAGGAGCCTGGCTACAGGCGACGGACGAAGGAGCCTGGCTACAGGCGACGGACGAAGGAGCCTGGCTACAGGCGACGGACGAAGGAGCCTGGCTACAGGCGACGGACGAAGGAGCCTGGCTACAGGCGACTGACGAAGGAGCCTGGCTACAGGCGACTGACGAAGGAGCCTGGTTACAGGCGACTGACGAAGGAGCCTGGTTACAGGTGACTGACGAGGGAGCCTGACTACAGGCGACCGAAGGGGGAGCCTGACTACAGGCGACCGAAGGGGAAGCCTGACTACAGGCGACCGAAGGGGGAGCCTGACTACAGGCGACCGAAGGGGAAGCCTGACTACAGGCGGCAGACGAAGGAGCCTGACTACAGGCGACGGGAGGGGAAGCCTGACTACAGGCGACTGAAGGGGGAGCCTGACTACAGGCGACCGAAGGGGGAGCCTGACTACAGGCGACCGAAGGGGGAGCCTGACTACAGGCGACAGACGAAGGAGCCTGACTACAGGCGACAGACGAAGGAGCCTGACTACAGGCGACCGAAGGGGGAGCCTGACTACAGGCGACCGAAGGGGGAGCCTGACTACAGGCGACCGAAGGGGGAGCCTGACTACAGGCGACAGACGAAGGAACCTGACTACAGGCGACGGGAGGGGAAGCCTGACTACAGGCGACTGAAGGGGGAGCCTGACTACAGGCGACCGAAGGGGGAGCCTGACTACAGGCGACCGAAGGGGGAGCCTGACTACAGGCGACCGAAGGGGGAGCCTGACTACAGGCGACAGACGAAGGAGCCTGACTACAGGCGACAGACGAAGGAGCCTGGCTACAGGCGACAGACGAAGGAGCCTGACTACAGGCGACAGACGAAGGAGCCTGACTACAGGCGACAGACGAAGGAGCCTGACTACAGGCGACAGACGAAGGAGCCTGACTACAGGCGACAGACGAAGGAGCCTGACTACAGGCGACAGACGAAGGAGCCTGACTACAGGCGACGGAGGAAAGAGCCTGGCGACAGGCGACCGACGAAGGAGCCTGGCTACAGGCGACTGGAGGGGAAGCCTGGCTACAGGCGACTGGAGGGGAAGCCTGGCTACAGGCGACTGAAGGGGAAGCCTGGCTACAGGCGACTGAAGGGGAAGCCTGGCTACAGGCGACTGAAGGGGAAGCCTGGCTACAGGCGACTGAAGGGGGAGCCTGGCTACAGGCGACTGAAGGGGAAGCCTGGCTACAGGCGACTGAAGGGGAAGCCTGGCTACAGGCGACTGGAGGGGAAGCCTGGCTACAGGCGACTGAAGGGGAAGCCTGGCTGCAGGCGACTGAAGGGGAAGCCTGGCTGCAGGCGACTGAAGGGGAAGCCTGGCTACAGGCGACTGAAGGGGAAGCCTGGCTACAGGCGACTGAAGGGGAAGCCTGACTACAGGCGACAGACGAAGGAGCCTGACTACAGGCGACCGAAGGGGGAGCCTGACTACAGGCGACCGAAGGGGGAGCCTGACTACAGGCGACCGAAGGGGGAGCCTGACTACAGGCGACAGACGAAGGAACCTGACTACAGGCGACGGGAGGGGAAGCCTGACTACAGGCGACTGAAGGGGGAGCCTGACTACAGGCGACCGAAGGGGGAGCCTGACTACAGGCGACCGAAGGGGGAGCCTGACTACAGGCGACAGACGAAGGAGCCTGACTACAGGCGACAGACGAAGGAGCCTGGCTACAGGCGACAGACGAAGGAGCCTGACTACAGGCGACAGACGAAGGAGCCTGACTACAGGCGACAGACGAAGGAGCCTGACTACAGGCGACAGACGAAGGAGCCTGACTACAGGCGACAGACGAAGGAGCCTGACTACAGGCGACGGAGGAAAGAGCCTGGCGACAGGCGACCGACGAAGGAGCCTGGCTACAGGCGACTGGAGGGGAAGCCTGGCTACAGGCGACTGGAGGGGAAGCCTGGCTACAGGCGACTGAAGGGGAAGCCTGGCTACAGGCGACTGAAGGGGAAGCCTGGCTACAGGCGACTGAAGGGGAAGCCTGGCTACAGGCGACTGAAGGGGGAGCCTGGCTACAGGCGACTGAAGGGGAAGCCTGGCTACAGGCGACTGAAGGGGAAGCCTGGCTACAGGCGACTGGAGGGGAAGCCTGGCTACAGGCGACTGAAGGGGAAGCCTGGCTGCAGGCGACTGAAGGGGAAGCCTGGCTGCAGGCGACTGAAGGGGAAGCCTGGCTACAGGCGACTGAAGGGGAAGCCTGGCTACAGGCGACTGAAGGGGAAGCCTGGCTACAGGCAGCTAACGTGGGAGCCTGGCTACAGGCTGCTAAGGTGGGAGCCTGGCTACAGGCTGCTAAGGTGGGAGCCTGGCTACAGGCTGCTAAAGTGGGGGCCTGGCTACAGGCTGCTGAGGTGTGAGCCTGGCTACAGGCTGCTGAGGTGGCCACAGGGCTGCAGGCTTCAGGAGACCCCGGGCTGCAGGTTCCAGGAGACCCCGGGCTACAGGCTTCAGGCACCAAAGTCAGACCCTTAGCCACCAGGAGTCTCATAATCAACTCCTGGAGGGTCTCAGAAAGAGACGTCCAATAAAGTCTCTCCCAGAGCTGACTGTCCATGAGGGCTATCTGGGGTCTGGACTTGTAAAGAACACCATGAGGCTCTAGGTCTCCAGGGGGTCCCGGTTGTTGAATCCCCTTCTGAGGTCCTGGGTGCCCGAAGAGTGAAGGATCCCCCTGGGTTCCCACGTCGCAGGTCTGCGACGGACCCCTCTGAGTTCCAACGTCGCATGTCTGCGACGGACCCCTCTGGGTTCCAACGTCGCAGGTCCGCGACGGACCCCTCTGGGTTCCAACGTCGCAGGTCCGCGACGGACCCCTCTGGGTTCCAACGTCGCAGGTCCGTGACGGACCCCTCTGGGTTCCCACGTCGCAGGTCTGCGACGGACCCCTCTGGGTTCTCACGTCGCAGGTCTGCGGGGGCAGGTCCTCCTGACCCCTCTCACAGGACTTGGGCAGAGGCAGATCCTCCTGGACCCCCTCTGGTGACTTGACAGGAACCGAGGCAACAGCCAGACCCTCGGGGACAGGTTCGGGAACCGAGGCATCAGCCAGACCCTCGGGGACAGATTCGGGAACCGAGGCATCAGCCAGACCCTCGGGGACAGATTCGGGAACCGAGGCATCAGCCAGACCTTCGGGGACCGGTTTGGATCGGCTATAGAAAGCCTGGAGGGCTGACCTATAATGTCCCTCTACCTCCTTTAATTTCTCTTCCAGCTCCTCTGAGTATTGGATGAGTAGAGCCTCCCTGAGACGTTTAATGAGGGGTGCAAAAGTCCTTATCTTGTCCTCCAGGGCCACATACTCCGAGTAACTGACACCACCAGGGGGAGCTGGGCGCAACTCCACTGCGGGAGGCGAAGAAGTGTGGTCCGCCAAACCGGAAGTGGGCTGAGGTTGAGGTCCGACGGCAGACAATGGCCGAGCTGGCTCCTCGGCCCGCTGCGCGCCAATGGTGGATGAGTGGCAGACAAAAGAGAGTCTCTTCCTCCGACGGCGGGACGGCCGACTAGGCGGTGAGGCCAACTCAACTCGGCAAGTCGGAACCGCAAGAGCCCGAGGCGAGCCCTGCGGCTGTTCTTGTGGGGAGGGGAACGGAGTCTGACCGGGAAAAAGGTCCGGGCGAAGATCCCGCACCACCTCTGCATCGACCTCCAGGAAAAAATCCGGGTCCGGAAGGCACAACTGCGAAGGAGTACCGCTGCTGCGGAGATGACGTCTGGGACCGTTACCGGGGGGACAAACCGCTAACCTGGTTCCTTCAAAAGACGATCCACGCCATGATCCTCCATGCGCCTCCAGGGAGAGGTCCGGTGAGTGAGCGTCGTAAGCCTGTGAGCTGGGCAAAGAACCAGCTTCGCAGAGCGCTACTCTTCCAGTGAAAGAAAAACAGTTTGGCAGCGGGTTCGGCATGGTCGGTACGTTCTGTGATGAATGGTGTGAAAAGGAACCCGATCTTTAGCCAAAACACTGAGATTTCCTTTTAACTGGGTTTATTGAAGGGCCGATGACCAAAAATAAGATCCAAAAAACAAGGGTAAGGCAGACATCCAGACACAGGCAAACTGACTGGGCAAAAACAAACAGAACAGGTTATCAAAAAACAGACAAAAGGTGCTGGGAGCTCTTACCGAAAACAGACTGCTAACATGGAGGGACGGATGCATAGGAATGAGAGTACGACGTACCGACAGACAACTGAGGGGGGAGTGAGACTTAAATAAGCAGAGAAACAGGTGAGCGGAGGGAATTAATTAACCACACGCAGGTGGAAACAATAATGAGACTGACAGGAGGATAAACCTAAGGCCGAGAAAGAACAAACAAAGACCGGACTACCTAAAATAGTACACAGACTAAACAAAACCCTAAAACAAGACAGAATCTACAAAGGATATAAACCCAAAAGCATAAGAGAAGCAACACAGACACTAAACCAAAAAACAGAACATTACAGTGTCACCTGATCAGATAGCTATGGATGCCACCAAAGTTAGAGCAGTTACCGAGTGGCTACCCCTAAGGACAGAAAGCAGTTACAGAGGTTTGTGGGGTTTGCGAATTTCTATTGGCGTTTCATTAGAAACTACAGCCAAGTAGCGTCCCCTCTTCATGCTCTCGCTTCCCCCAATTTAAAGTTTGTTTGGAATGAGCAGGCCGACAGGGCCTTTCACAAACTTAAACAACTGTTTACCTCAGCACCAGTTTTGATATCCCCTGACCCAGAGAGACAGTTTATTGTGGAGGTGGATGCCTCCAGTTCAGGGGTTGGAGCTATCCTCAGTCAGGAGGCAGGTGATGGTCGAGTTCATCCGTGTGTGTTTTCTAAGAGTCTTTCCCGCGCAGAGAGGAACTACGACATGGGGGATCGTGAACTCCTTTTAAAGAAATAAAGCCATTCATATTCCTTTAAATCTTAGTATTTTGATTTTTAAATCCTCCACTTTTCACCTGATCATGAAACAGCTTTCTAACCATTCCTTGGACCTGTCTTTACCACAGTCTGCCTCAGTAGAAGAGTTTTTACTCAACCTGCAAGTATCTTTTTTCCCTAATCGTCAAGATGAACTTCAAGTTCCTCCTCACCCTCCTTATCAACATGTTTCAAATCTGCCAGTAAAGATCTGCGTCCAGAAAGCACACAGCTGACATGTTTATTTTACTTAAGAGAGTTTTTACATCAATAACTGACCACAAAGATGTTATTCAAAGAGAATTAAAGCAACACGGATCTTGCCGTCATTCCTGGGCGGTATGTGGAAATAAAGATGCAATATTATTATAGAAAACATGTTTTCACTTGCCATTTTGTGCCGTCTCACTTGCCTCTCCTCTGTTTTTGCTCTCAGGTGATTTATCTCAGCTTTAATCAGTAATGAAAAACCCAGCCTTTGCAGGAGATGCACTGTCAGCAGCAGGCATGGGACTTAAACCGGAGTAGTCAAGCTGAGGCCTGTTCCTTGAAATTATCTCCCAAAAAAAATCTCCGGTGAAGTTTATCCTCAAACAGCGAAAGACAGCTGAGATCAAGATAACAAGCTGTATTGATATAGTCCAAAGAAGAGCAAATGTTTTTGTTTTGTCCAGCTTTATCATCTGTTATAACTGTTCTCACATTGTGGATATCTCTACAGTTATAGGAGGTGTAGAGGTGTAACAGTGCCAAAACAGTTGCAGTGAAATGAAGAAGAAATCAACAACCCTTTTCTACTGTTCTCTCTGTACAGTGGAAGTTAAATGCAATGCCATGCAAAATCTTTCATATCTTTTAATTTTCTCACATCCTGTCACTTAATGGCAACAAACTTCAGTGTGTTTTGTTGGCAGGCACAACATTTTTTATGCCTGTGATGTGAAAGGAAGATAGAATACATTATTCTCAACCTTTTTACACTGAAAAAATTCCAGAAGTGTGGAATGTAGCTATAGGCTACATTAACACTGCAGGTCTTAATGCTCAATTTCGATTTTTTTGTGTGGTCGTTCACATTTCCAAATATATGCGACTTGTATGTGATCTCCTGTGTGAACTGAATGTGTTCAACCGAAGTGTCCCGCATGCGCACTCGAGAACGCGATGATGTCACACGTAGCAAGCGTCCTCAGTGTTTGCGGAAGTAAACGTGGATTATAATGCTGGCGCACATTTTGCGGTCATTAATTTATTTTCTAACCGGAGCTTTCCCTCCATTGACTGCTCTTCTCATTGTAGTCCGCTATGGGTGTCGTCTTTCTTGCCGCTTCTGAATAGCAGGACGCAGAATAGTGACATTTGTCAAGTATCGGTGACGTACAGGTCGGATAAATGCGACCCGGCCGTACAGACACAGGTCGCATTTCAAAAGATCAGATACGTATCGGATTCAGGACCACATATCCAAGTGGCCTGGGTCGCATTTGAAAAAATCCGATCTGTGCTGTTCAGACTGTCATAAAAAGATCAGATACAGGTCGCATATGGGCAAAAAAAATCGGAATTGGGTCACTTCAGGCTGCAGTGTGAACGTAGCCTAAGATATCTGTAACTAAAAAGACAACTATTTGTCATGAATGTTTAGCAATGTGACCTTTATGGAATGACAGAATAGTGAACTGCAGCTTCTGTTGTTGCAGAAGTAAAAACTCTGGCATGAGGGGAATTTGGAGAGACTATGGAGAGAGACTTTCGGTTGGCCTCAAGAAAGTTCTGGAAAACCGTTCCGAGACTCATAAAAGGCAAACAAGGACCAGTGGCGGCTGGCCCATAGGGGGTGCTTGGGCGCTGCCCTCCATAGATGTGGAGGGGAAAAGTCATAATATATATAGATTTTAAAAGTATTATCAATGTCAGTTTTACTTAATAGTATGTGGCTACATGTAATATGAATTATTAAAACAACACTTCTACCAATTGACTCTCATTCAACAGTGCATTTCCACCGACAGAACGTATCATTTCTTATCTTGAGTGCTCATTCAAAGCGAAATAACCAATTGTATAATGTTGCTAGGGAAAATTATTAAATATTTGGCCAATCAGCATCGCCAAAATGAATGGCTTTGGGGCTCCTGGAATTTTTGCCCCTGCTACAGTGATATCGGTGATGTAGCTAGTAGTCAGTCAGGCAGTGAGGTAGAGATTATGGCGACGACGACAGTTGAACTTGAAGAGCAGCTTTCACACAATTCAGTGAGATATTTACTCAGTTACCCTTTCGCGAGAAGGATGATGGTGGAAAAAATCCATGTAAAGGAGCTGAGACCTGACAAGCCCGAAATAAATTTAAGGCAGCGAACCGAGGAAAAAGCTAAATCCTTCAACCGGACTTTTAGCAGGAGTTGGTTTCAGCGTAAGTCATGGCTGACAGACCGCGGTAAAGTTGGTTTGAAGTTGAATATTGGACATTCAAGCTCTGCGGAGTCAGCGGGATCTAGCTCACGGTTGATCCGATTGAGGGACTCCGATTTCAGCCAGCGTTTCTCAGCTGCTCCCTCCTTCCACACGCGGTGGTGCAGTTAGGGACCGTCAACAAATCTTTGAACCAAGCACTCTTGAGAAACAAAAATTTATACATTTCTTATCTTATGACCAGCTAAGCCAAAACTCATAGAAAATCATGCCAATAGATAACATCTGTAAGACACACTTGTTTTTATTGTATTTTAAGCTATTAACAATTTTTTTTTTATATTTTTAAAGACAATAATTGGGACTTTCTTCAATAGCTTCCAGGTCATGTGACTCACTGACTAAATCTATGTGAAATTGTTCTACTACATTAGCCTGATGAGGCATATTTTTATTCCATTTTAAGCCTCTTTATATTTTTTAAGATTTTTATAATTAATTTTTTTTTTCTGTTGTGAAATCCATTGTGTCATTGTGAAACTGTTTGGCTGAATGTAATGGCAGTACAGTATGGTGTATGCCTACTTTTTGTGTTTGGTGACAAATAGTGAATTTGAGTGTTGTATTTCATACTGTTCCTTTCCAAAATAAGACCTAACGTAGCTGTAAATGGTTACCTGTATATGTAAACTGCTGATTCTTAGAAGGGAATCAAATGCTTATTGTGGAATTGTAGTAATTTTCTGACTCTTAATTTGAATGCATGTACTGGGTTAGGCAGCCCCACCAAGATATTTTTTCACCAGCCGCCACTGACCAGGACCATCCTAGGCTATGTATGGTCTTGAAGGGGAACTGCAGACCTGGACGGAGGACCTCAACCAAGTCACCATGTCCTCCATGGAGCCTGAGGAATTGGGAGAATGCAATTCCATCACAGTGGCAGGGAGCAAGGTACGGATGAGATTTAGCCTGAGTTTCTGAAGGCTCTGGGCTGATTTTGTTGACACGCCTTTTCAATGTCACATGTAGGACCAGGACAACACCAGACATGGGTGGCGGTCCCAATTTTTTTAGAAAGTGGAACCAAGGGTGCGTTCGAATTATAGAGGACTCACACTTCTCAGCCTCCCTGGGAAAGCTTAATCAGTTAGAGCGGAGGCTCCAACTGATAGTTGACCCTCAGATCCAGGAGGAGCAAAGCGGCTTTCGGTGTGGCTATGGAACAGGGGGGCAGATCTTTTCCCTTTGCAGAATTGATGAGGGGATCATGGGAGTATGTTTCTCAAGTCTAGATGTGTTTTGTGGATCTGGAGAAGGCTTAGGACTGTGTCCCAAGTATTTTGGTGGGGGTACCATGGGAGTATGGAGTAACTGGGCAGCTTTTGAGAGCCTGCCGTCCTTTTATGCCCATACCAAGAGCTGTGTCCGCATTCTTGACATAAAGTCAGGCCAATTCCCAGGGCATGCTTTACTCCGCTAGGGCTGCCACTTGTCACCAATCCTGTTTGTGATGTTCATGCTCAGGATCTCAGGGCATAGACATCGAAAAGGGGGTGTCTGGATTGGGAACTTTAGGATGGCATCTTTGTTTTTTTGTGGATTATGAGGTGCTGTTGGCAATTTAGAGCTATGACCTCTAGTGCACACTGGAGGGGTTCACTGCTGAGTGTGAAGTGGTCGGGATGAAAGTCAGCTCATCTAAATCTGAGGACATGGTGATCGACTGGAAAAAGGTGGATTACCTCCTCTGGGTTGGGGATCTGTCTCTGCCTCAAGTGGAGTTTAGGTATCTTGGTGTCTTGATCATGATAGAATGGAACAATAGATGGACAGACAGAGTGGGGCTGCATCTGTGGTTGCTAAATGCATGTACACCCCACACATTTCAATTAAAAAAATACATATAATCCTGATGCAATACATTGATATTTGCGGTTGTGACTTGACAAAATGTTGCATAGGATTTAAATAATTCATTCACCCTTTTCCGTGAGATTTTCCAGAGAAATTACAGATGTGGATCTTTTTGCTGTCACTTGATCATGCTGAGTAATTTAATAAAAACTTTGTTTTTTTTTATTTGTCACAAATGTTTCTTAGAGAGAGAATCCAGATTATTATTTCATGGATTAATTTCCCTTTGTTTCTTATGCAGCAAACTTTGAAAAGTGAAACAAGTGAGTTGCGCCTTTGATATCACTGTTTGATGTGTAAACTTTCCTGTCACTTTCTAAGACATGCTGCCTGGCAAGCTACTCTGTTTGTTTTCAGGCTAAGGTGTGTTGGTCTTACATGCTGAAACCAGGGTCTAAAGAGCCCCTGATTTACTCAATGAAGCAACACTGGTATATGGCAACACACACACCTGTCCGTTGTTGCAAAATAGAGCAGAGTGTTTTGTATGCTTGGAAACAAAGAGCTATTCATAACTTGTGATAAATCTTCATCCCTGGCCAGTACAGTTAATTTTATGCTAATTTGAAATGCTTTCATATCTGCCCTATCCAACAAGTGGAACTGTTGTTATCAATCAGCAATTGGGGGGATTTAGAAAAACATTGATTTGCCTGTTTAAATATTAACAAGTTCAAAAAAGGGATTGTGTCTTGACTCAAAGGGCCCAGTTTCATAAATCTGATGATAGAACTTCAAAGCAGTCATAAATGTGCATGGTATGTGTTTGTAAGCTTTGTATGATTTCTTATCATTACATTTTTACAGCTGATGCTTCAAAAGAACCTGCTGTACAATAGGTACAATAAACAACTCCAGAGTTACAACACATTGTACTAAAGAATGTTAATATTTGTCAGCTTTGTTCTACTGCATTGCAATAGTCACCTGCTTTATTCTGCTAGATTTTTGTAGTTTAGTGAAACCCTGAAGCAGTTTTGTCAACTTTGATGTTTTTAAATGTGCTATAAATTTGATATTGACAATGATCAATGTGTTGGTTGCGTTTTTCTATCATGACAGACCATTAACGCAGTAATCTATTGACTTGACTAGACCCTTCAATGTGTGTTGTGGTTTCTGGCTCTAAGATGTAAGCAGCAGATCTATTTTTTTCTGTTTTTTTTTTATTTTTTTCTTCATGGTGCAGTTCTGATGCTCGCATAGCCTTTTATGATCCCTTCAGCAGCGAGGAAGGATTGGCCTTGACCACTTTCAATGGTCATCTTTAGGAATATGAACTCTACAATTGGAATTCTGCTGGATCAGATCACATAGGACAGTGTTTGCTAATCACTGGCTTACCACTGCAGATCTGGAAACACTTGGGCCCACAAAATGCAGTTTTGGAGAGGCTCTAACTCCAGCCACCAGAAACTCACTCTTGGTAGACTTAAAATTCTCATTATTGTACATTTTTACTGCTTCTACCACATAAAGTTTGAGAACAAAATGTTTACTTCCTATCTAATACAGAACATCCCACTTACTAATAGGTGCCATTATGACCAAATAATTAGTGTTATGTAGTTTATCATTGAGTATTGTGCTTCGTTGGTATTGATTTAGTCACTATGCCATTTGCATAATAGCTTTCAAAAGTAAGGTGTAAATTCCTCCTGTTGTAAAAAGAAAAAAGAAGAGACTCTCTATTATGTTCAGGAGCTCAAGTTGCTGCAAAATTCTGTAATTTAAATCTAAGATAACATGTACATAAACACACAGCACGCTGTGATTATGTAACAAAACATTAAAGCCAAACAAAATAGTAACACTATATCCATATGCCACTGTCAAAATGTTTGATTAACTGATCAGCAGTGAGTTTGACCCCTCCATAAGAGCAGGGGTAGCAGGTTGATCTTGAGAATATACAGTAGGTGTCTGTTATCAGGAGGGTAAGCATCACAATGACCTTACAGAAGTAGACGTGGGTGGACATTAATCTTAACCTTGCCTGCAAGAGGAATTCTCGCGGTATTTGTGCGTTCACAAACTCACGAGAATCCATCTTGTACTCCAGCTTCAACCGTTTGTGTCTAAACCAAAAACGGTTCGGGCCAATCACGTTGCAGTGTTGAGGGTTAAGGCGGGACATACTGGTGCAATGAAAGCAAGAGCGGTTGATCCCACAGCCGAACCAACACGAGCATGGCAGCGCAGGAGAATGCCTGCAAAGCTGCTATCACATCTATTTTGTAAGAATCTACAATTTCTTATTTGATAGTAGAATAGCAAGAAATGCCTTGAATAGCTTACCCTACTGTGGTTTCTCATGGTGCGTGCTGCTTACGTTCTAATTTGATGCTGTGGTTGGCTAAAACTAACCTTTGGTAGGCGGGCACTAGGTGTCTCTTTGCCCAATCAGTTTAGAGAGTACTGCTGAAATTCCCTCCTTTCCCCAAACGGACTCAATGGGAGCATAGATCCTTCTAGTTGAAAAGCAGACACCTTTCTGGACATAGTCGAGAAGGCAATGTTGACTCAAGGAAGTCAAATAAATTTGATTTATTGCCAGTGCTATGTTTTCACTTGCATGTTTGCCATTATTTGTTTTCCTCCAGGGTTCTTGTCAATAGTTTAGGTCACGGGCACTTCTCAAAAAATCTGAATATTGTGAAAACGATCAATATTGTTTGTCACTCAAATCACAAAGTGAAACGCATACAGATTCATCACACAGACTGAAATATTTCAAACCTTTTCTTTTTTTGTGATTTGGATGACTTTGACTTACAGATAATAAAAACCCAAAATTGAATGTCTCAAAAAATGTGAATGTTTTAAAAAGATAGAGAAGCCTAAGCAACTCAGCCTGGCACTTTCTGCCTGCCCCCATTTGCTTTGTCTCTGCACAGCAAGTGTTAACCACCGTTATCACCCGCTGCTGAGTATCACATGGCAGCAGCTACAGCGGGGTTTTCCATGTCCCTAACCCAAGACGAAATCCCCTCAGCCGCTGCCTCCTCCTGGAGCCTTCCACTCTCCTGGGGTGGAGGACACTACTTCTTCCTGTGCTCATCTCTGTGCTGCCAAAGAGTGCCAGAACCTGCTGCCTTCGGATTTAGTTCCTCCTCATCATGTGGTGGGCTATCTTTTGGCAAGGTTCTTCCAAGATTCCCCCTGTTCCCCAGCTTTGAAAGTTTCCCCTCTGCCGCCAACAAACTTTCTGCATTGTCTAGAAAACCTCTCAGTTGCCCTCCAGAACTCTGTTTTGTTTGTTTTTTTCTTGCCCTCCTTGGACTTTTTGTGGGCGTCTGGGATCAGCCATTAATGAGGGGGCGTCATATTCCTGGGTTGTTTCTTTAGTTTACCTTAAGGATTTAGTTAGTGTTTTTTGTTAGTTCTTTCTACATTAGTTTTGTATCTGCCTTCAGTTAGATTTCTGTGTTTCCAGTCTGTCACCGGTATCCCTCAGCTTATCACCTTCATTACCTTCACTTGTCATCTATTATTATTTTATTACCTTCACTTGCCCTCCTATGTTCTTCCCTGTCTCTAAACCTCTCTAAACCACCTGTCCCTCTCCCGTATGTTAGTTCCTCCAAGCAGCATTCACTTTTCCTGTAGAGCGTACAGTGTAGAGCCACAGGGAGAGTCGTCTGCATTGTCAATGGCTTTGCAGCAATCCCTCATACTGAGCAAGCATGTAGTGACTGTGGAGAGGAAAACTCCCCTTTAACGGGAAGGAAAACCTCCAGCAGAACCGGGCTCAGTATGAACGGTCATCTGCCTCGACCGACCGGGGGTTACAGAAGACAGAGCAGAGACACAACAAGAGAGACAAAAAAGCCCAGAAGCACACATTGATCCAGTAATCTGTTCTACATTAGATGGTAATATTAGGTAATCTGTCTTCCCTGGATGATGTCACAGCTGACAGAACACCAGACCAGGTGCACCTACTATAAAGAAAAAAATGACAGAGAACAAAACGGTTTCCAAATAGTAAAATTAGTTTGAACCACTTCGTTCAAGGTGGTCCTTAATATTGATGTTGTCGCCCTGCTAATGAGCAGGGTCAGACGGAGTGAAAAAAACTGTTGCTGAAATGCTTGCAAAGCAGGTGCAGCAGCGCAGTGTGTGCCACAGAGCTGCCCGTTAAGGGACTTAAAAAACACATTCAAGAATTTGAGGAGCTTCACAAGGATTACAAATGCGGCATTACTTGTGTCAAGCCATTATTGAACCAGAGAGTGGACAGTTTTGTATTTCATTTGAAAATCAACAGTGCTGGGCACTGTTGCATTAATCAGCAAATAGATAATTGCGGAACTAACTTTTCATTCAGAGTTTTCCCAAAGTAGAACATGATGGTTGCAGTATCATGCAGTGAGGATGCTTTGCTTCAGTAGTGACAGAAAAGCTTATCAGAGTTGATGGGAAGATTCATGGAGCTACAGGGCGGAAAAAATCTTGGCCGCTAGAACCACAGAATAGTTGTTGGAATTGGTTTTACAAACTGTGGAATGGGGAATAACCTTTCAGTTTATTCTTTGTCAAAACGTTGAAAAACAATAGATTATTTTTCTTCCACTTCACAGTTATGTGCTGTTTTATGTAGATCCGTAACATAAAATCCCAGTAAATCTGCCAGTGAAGTCATAAAAGTATTCTTTGCACTCAATCAGTTATGTGAACCTCCTCTCCCCCCAGATTTTTTTATCCAACACT